>NW_011889043.1:1938068-1943814 GCF_000151845.1 Pteropus vampyrus
ACTCATACACACATACATACATATATATATATATATAATTTAAAAAAAATTGGTGACATTGCTTAACGAAATCCAGTAAGTTTCAAGTGTACAATTCAACAGTAAGGCATATATACATATTGCATTGTGTGTTCTCTTCCCATAGTTAGATTTCTTTCTGTCATCATATATTTGACTCTTTTTACCCAATCTACCTCCTTCCTCGCCCTTCCTCCCCACCCTCTGGTAACCACTAGTCTATTGTCCATGTCCATAAGTCCCTGTTTGTTTGCCCTGTTCGTTTGTTGCTTTTAGGTTTATATCCCACATATAAGTAATATCATGTGGTTTTCAACAATCTAATCAAAAAATGGGCAGAGAACCCGACCAGCTTTCTTTTTAAATGATAGCCTAGTGACAAATGACATCAACGTATTCTCCTGCCCCTCCCGTGGTTACAAACCATTTTATCATTGTTGTTATAATTCCACCCTTTTCCCCTCAAATCAAGAAAGTGAGTGCTATTGAGGTTACTCTAGGAAGCTCACAGAATCCACTATAATTTCCATTAAAAGAATGAATTTACTATAAACTTTGATCGATGAGTTATTGTTAAAAATGTATACCATTTTTGGTAAAAGTTTTATTGAAATATAACACAGGTATAGATGGCATGAATTATAAGTGGACAGGTTGTTGAATTATCACAAACTAAAAATGTGTATAACCAGCACCCTGGATCAAGAAAAATTATTAGTGCCCCAAAGCCCATATTATGCTCCTTTTCAGTCACTACTTCTGCCAAGGACAGCTATTATCGTGACGTCTGATACCATAGATTAGTTTTGCCTGTTTTTGAACTTTATATAAATGGAATCATATCACATATGTTCTTTGATGTTTGGTGGGGTTTTTGTTCAACATTCTGTTTGTGAGATACAGCCATATTATTCCATGTAGTTGTATTTGCTCAATTCCATTGCTATAAGGTATTTCATTTTATGATTAAAAAGCCGCATATATTTATCCATTCTATTTCTGGTGGGTATTTGGATAGTTTAGTTTTCTCGGTCATTTTTATATTCCACACTACTGTGAGAACTGAGGACTGCCTGTATTGAGGAGTATATTAGTTAGGTTAAGGTAACCAACATTTGACATGCTGCTCAACTGGCAATCCATACCTGCTATAAATCCCTGTCATAATATGATAGCCTTAGAGATTGCGTTCCAATGCGATTAGTAGAAGTGTAAGTCAACTTTAGGCTGTATAAATTAGTAAAGGTAAAACAAAATAAAGAGAGAATAATCATTAGACATTAGCTCGTAATGATGTTTGCCATTAGCCATATGAACCCAACATTTGCCAAAATAATGCATCTTTTAGCTTTTCCTGGTCCCACCTCTCATGTCATTGCCCACAAACTTTTGACGAACAGGGCTTTCTCATAAAACTTGGCTGCACTTTAGTAGCAGGCCCTGAGCCCAAAACAGTGATTATCACATGGAAGAACTTTTAAATACTATTAATAGCTGGAAAATAATTTCAAAATTCAAAAATAAAATATTAGATGGAGTAACTGATAGAATCGGAGTCTTTGTTCAGAGGTGAGAGGTCAGTAAAAACGTAGATCCATGAATGATTAAAAACAAACAAGCAAAAAAAAAAGGAGGCAGTCAACAGAGGAGAATCGTGCAGATGTGTGAAGTGAAGCAGATGTGAGAGACCCTGGGACTCTGAAAAGAGAGATGGAGAGAGAAACTTCTGAACTTCCCCGTACCCTTAAGATGGATTGTACAAGTTTCCTAAGATTCTCCTACATTTTTTTCTATGATCTCTTAATTCCACTTATGCTTTTTAAATGAGTTTCTGTTCCCTGTAACAAAATATGCCTTAAGGTCACATTGCAATAATATCCCAATAATGTAGCATAATTCGAACGCCAAATGCACCACACATAGAGCTCAATTTTTTAAATAGAAATCCATAACTTTAATCTAAACCAAAATTTATAGATTCAGAGTAAAAGGTTTGCATTTCTGTTATAAAATTACAAAGGTTCTTCTTATATGGATAGTCAGTATAAAAAATCTAAATGATACAGAATGCATAGAAAAACCATGAATGTGAAAATTCCTCTACTTCCTCACCACAGACTGGCCAATCCCCTCCCCTCCCCAGAGGTAAACACTAAAAACAACCTTTCTGATCTTTCGTATGCTTCTACATATGTATCATAGAGACGTTTATATATATAAATGTCATACATTTTTAACATAAAGCAAGATAATACTGTAGTTACTCATTTGTACTTGCTTTTCCAATCATCAGTGTGTCTCAGACATATTTGTCAGTCCATTTAGAGCTTCCTTATACTTTTTAACAGCTCTTCAGCATCTATGGTATTGACAGCTATACCCTTAAGTATACCCTTAATTATACCCATTCCTTATCTGTGGTTGTTCCTAGTTTTACACTATTTAAAATTATGCTGTAATGATTTATACGTCAATTATTGTGCATGTGGCTGAGTATTTCTGTAGGGTAGATTCTAAGAAAGAGAACTGCTGTGTCAACTTTCAGAGATATTTCCCTCCTATCCCATTAAATAAGAAAACACGTTTCTCCAGACATTAAATATTATCAATTTTAAAATTTAAAAATTGGTAAAATTTTTACCAATCTGGTAGGTAAAAGAGTTCACTTTTTGTTATTTTGATTCTTATTATTCAAAGGGCAAACACATAAATTATTAAAATTTATTTAACTCACTTTCGAGTATCTAATTTAGAATACACAGGGAAATTAAATAAGAAATTTCAACCATGTCTGAGAAAAATCAGTATATAAACTACTACGTTGTAGTAATATATTTAAAAATAACAAATCCATGGACATTTCTTATAGGTAAACTTGTCATATAAATATGTTGGTGACATCTCCATATATTGATATTTTATAAGCATCTGCTATTTTTCCATAAGGTAACAAAGGTTAGTGCAGAAGGTAGAGAAAACAGGATGACTTACAATGCCAAAAAAAAAAAAAGTTTTGCTCAATCTGCTCTTGTCCATTGTATCAACATTAATGTGTGCTCACTATGTCTTCCCTGACCCTCTTTACCCTGGTAGACGGAGGAGAGGATATAAGTACAAATGGCCCCACAATGACCATGGACCCTGCTTCCCTTCTCATGGTGAAATAGGACTCAAAAGCAAAATTAATAAGACAATGACATGATGCAACTTATTTCTTTAAGGCCTAAGTCATTCTAATTTTCTTTTTCAAAAATTCTTTATGTTTTAAAACCAGGAAAGAAAGAAACCAAAACAGAATTTAAAACAAACTGTATACTAGGAAATAAAGCAATGTCCTTTGGTCTCACTGGAGCGAGTTATACAATTACAGTCTAATGCAGAAATAAGAGTTTGGGTTAACCCTGCAATCAGACCATTTGCTATTGAATCCCAATGTCATCTCTTACCTTGGGCAAATCACTTTCATCAGTCTAAGCTTCATAAAATAGAGATAATAATGGCAAGTATTCCAAAGAATGGTTGAGATGAAATGAGAATTGAATGCAATCATCTTTGTAAAGTTCTCAGCCTATGTGTGGCCCCAGCTAAATAGTAAGTCATAGTAGCTAAACTTTAATGGAGTTGAATAGTGATCCTGTGTTTTATAGGCAAGGCTGTATGTGTCCTCAGGGTAAGAGGGTCTCTCCAAAGGACTATGAAAGTATAGTGAATAAGATATCTTTACTGGGGCTGGATACAGTGGTATGAGCAGAGCAGGGAAGTTAGGGTGAAAATACAAAGCATAAAGGAATCATAGACAAAAGACTAGAGCAGACTGCTATGGAAAAAAGGAGATGATTGAGACAGGAATGTATGCAGAGGCAGGCATGGCAGCAGTTAGCCTGGAGCTTAGATGGTTCTCCACTAAATGAAGAGGTATTTACCTGTGTCAAAACATTCAGCTGAGCAACTGGCTGTAGTGGTGTTGGCCCTGTCCCAGGGTAGTCCTATCCATTCTTAAAGGAGTCTAGCTTCCTGATTAGTGATCTCAAGGAGAAGTAGCCATAGGGCTAGAGACATTCAAGTTTCCCCTTAACCATTTTCTAGTCCATTCAGTCATTATTTATTGAACATCTGCTAGGGGGCAGCACTAGACTAAATGCCAAGGATACAGTGGGTATAAACTGGTGAATAGACAAGTGAATATGTAATCACAAATTGTGCGTGGTTCTGTGGAGGAAAAGAACAGAATACTATGAGCAGGAACAGGAAAAAAATTCTAATTTATATTATTAGGTTAGTGATGTTAGTGAGAGCAGAGGTAGAGATGGCTTCTCTGAGGAAGTGACATTCAAGTTGATAATAGATAAGAAAGAATTAGAGTTAGAAGAAGAGTTTTCATGAAGAGGAAACATCAGGTGCAAAGATCCTGAGGTAGGAACAAACAAGCCAAGAACTGAAAGTAAATTACAGAGTAGTGTGCCAGGGCACCAATGCCACAAGATGAAGTTGGAAAAGTAGGAAAGGACCAGATAATATAGGGCATTATAGGCCATTGTCACAAGCTGGGTTCTGAGATGGAGTTTGGCTTGCAAGATTTTTACTATAGAGTTGCTTTTAGATCAACACCTGTGGAAGAGGGGAAGTAAACAGGATAGGGCAGAACAAAAAGTGAGTTCAGATTCAGGTCCAAATGACAGTGGCAGCCAGTCCCATGCAGAGCTAGAATGGTCCTTCAAGGTTTTCCAGAATTGACCAAGAGGACCAATCCTTAATATCCCTACATCGAACTGTCATTAGATGTGGCCCACCTTGAGAAGGGCAGGACCTTGGGCAAGCAGCTCCCTGCCACTGAGGGCATTCCTGAAGAGGTTAACAGTTGAAAGCATCTACCAACAGCATTCCCAGTAGCCAAGGCAACAGGCCTTACCTTGAAAGGGAATCTGGGCAGGACACCACAGTGTTTATCATAGCCGTTGTCTTGGAAGTTGGGATTTTATTCCTATGTAATAAGAAGTCTCCAAAGGAATAGGAGTGAAGTGAGTGACGTGACTCAACATGCATGACCAATATGGCTGCTGTGTGGAGACTGACTCAGAGGCTGTAAGCTTGGAAGCAGAGAGAGATCAGTCCAGGAGGTTGCCGTCCAGGTAAGAGATGATGGAGGCTGGGACTAGGGTGCAAGGAATGGAGATGTAGAGAAATGGAGAGATTTGAGATGTATGGAAGAAGGAAAGAAAGGAACTGGTAAAGGCTTAGATGAATGAGGAGAGGGCAGTACCAAGAATCACCTGGATGGAGCCTGATTCTACAGAGGCCTGGGAGGTATCATTGCAGCCCTGGACCTAGAGATCCTTTCAAGAAGTCATCTGGAGGGGAACTGTTAAGTAGCAATGATGTGTTAATTGAAAAAGAAAAATTAGCTCTCCTTGGAAAAAGTAAAGAAAACTGAAAAGTCAAGTTCAGTTCAAATTTAGAAAAGATGATAGAATTAGATACTTCTATCCAATATGAAAACCACTGACACACTATGGGAGAAAAATGTGCAAAATCAAAGGTTATGCAAAAGAACCCAATATTCTTCAAACCATGAATTTCATTTATCTAAATGGCTTTTGCAGGATATTGCAAAGATAATCTGATTGTTTTAGAACACAGCTTTGAGCTTACTTTCTTTCAACAACAAATTAGGTCTAATGGAGCCTCAGCCTTTCATTTGACATTAACATAATGGGCCAGCAATGGGTTA
>NW_011889043.1:1945820-1952443 GCF_000151845.1 Pteropus vampyrus
GACACAAACTACCCATATACATAAATGTAGTGCATGTGATAATCAACCATAAATGGTAAATTTTCATAAATTCTGTGATTAATATTACCTTCACAGAACAAGATCTAGTTTTGATCTTTTCTGTTTTCGAGCGCTCTATCTCTGTAACAGGTACCATTGCTTATATTTTCCCCAAGTGCGAGTTAATCCTCTTTCCACAGTCATGATAATTCCATTCCTGAAGGTTGTAGAGGCCAGATAGTAACCACTCCCTCACCACCCCGAGCAGATGTCCCTACTTCCCCTCCTGGCCTTAGGCAAACATTCCTTGTGGCTCCTGTGGAGGAGGCCTGGGTTGGGTAGTTGAGGGCAGAGAGCTCAAGGCTGCTGACTCTGGATTGTGGGCAGTGCAGAGTGGGCCAGCAGCACTTTCCTCCACCCACCGCCCCCCAGAGAAAGGGCAGATGTAAAGGATGGGCTGGGATAGGGAGATTCAGAGCCAGGGGACTGAAATGTTCTGGAAAGAGGTTAGTCAACCCTGGACCCTGATGGTGGGTGAAAGGGATCCAACTGGGCCAGGACTGTGCTCAGGAAGGGCAGGGAATACCAGTGAACCTTTAATTTCTTAGCAGAAATTTTGCAGATCAGGAGAGAGTGGGATGATATTTTCAAAGATGATATATTCACACTCATTAGGATGGCTTTTATCAGAGACAATAAATAAAAAGCATTGGTTAGGAGGTAGAGAAGGCAGAACCCTTGAATACTATCAGTGAGAATATAAACTGGTACAGGCATTATTGAAAACAGTATGGAGGTTCCTCAAAAAATTAAAAATAGTACTACCATATGAACCAGCAATCCCACTTCTGGGTAATTATCCGAAGGAAACAAAGTCACCATCTGGAGGCGATATCTGCGCTCCCATGTTCATTCCAGCCTTATTCACAAGGGCCAAAAGGAACTCTGTGGGTTCTCTCAGATCATGTGCCTAGATGCCTCATCCATCCATCTCTACTCTGTTGCTCTCATCCCATCTTGATGCTCGGGTTTCTCTAGATACTTGACACCTGGCCTGGCTTCATTTAAAAAGCAAAGCACAGATCCAGCCTGTTGTCAGAAACCCAAATCTATACATGGTTTGGAACATGCACCTGACTCTGATTTTCTACCCTGGGCTCAGCTCCACTTGGGAGTCAGAGTACAGAAAGTTTTCTCAGAAAGACTCAGTGCTATCAACCTGTCTTGCCCTTCAATTCTCCTCTCCTCCCCCAATCTGCAGGATCCATTGCTCCTCTGCAGCAGGAAAAGCCAGTTTTAACATCCTCACACATTCTTCCTAATCTAATGTATCAATGGCAAAACTTTTGTGCATTGAGTCTTTCAGGATCTTAGCTTTTGATATTCAAAATTCAGCCTTTTGAAATCAAAACTGTTTCTTTCAAACTGACTCAAGAGTCCATTTTGAACCTCAAACCTGAGAGCTGATGCCTTATATTTTCTCTGCTATAACACTCTTCCAGAGGAAATTGATGCCTCTGGTCTTGTGTAAATGGGGTGGATGCAGGGAGCAACAGGGATTAAAAGCAGCTACTAACAGGAATGTTTTTAAATGGTTAATATAATAGAATGTTTGCCCTATTCCTCAACTGTGAGGATTGCTTACCAAAAGAATACAAATGTTTGACCCTTTGTGGCTATGCATACATTCAGCTTGGCAGGAACACAGTTTATATGTACTACCTTGGCCCACATCAGCCTCTTTTTCCTATTTGTTGGCAATATCTAGTTATATACAATGTATGTTCATCAGGAACATTTGGTCTCCATCATTATTCAAGTGACTTGAATTTAGAGCCACTAGAACCATAGAATATGCAGATAAGAAGTAGAGCCAGCCTATTCAGTATATTCCGATACCCGCCAAGAAAACTCTGGCACCAAGCAGGAAAAACAAAAATGGAAAAGATGTGTTTGTGTTTAAGAATTGTTAATTGGGTATCATTCTTTGAAGCAAATAAGAATCCAAAATTCTTTGATCAGTAGCAAAGCTCATTAGTTCTTTTTATGTCAACTGAAGTGCCATGAATCCCTACTGTCTTTCCAAAAATGTTTTTTATGGTTGATCTTTTTTTTTTTTTCCATGAAATGAACTACAATAACCCTAAAAGAAATTTCTATTATATGGCTGCAGGCCTTGAAGCAGATGTGAGTTTGGGTAGCTCAGACAGGAGAATTTAAATCTGTGTCAAGCTGCCCTGGCTTGTAATTCTTTTCCCAGATTATGTACAACTTCCACTAAAGTGAATATTACTATTTTCTATCAACCACAGTTAAATGAGATCTATATGGAAGTCATTTCAACCTGAAACTCAAAGAAACGCCAGTGTCAGTGTTTTAATTATTCCAATGTTCAATAATTTGTAGAGTCCTATTGTCTCTGGTTTAGATATGAGTCAAAGAAAGAAAAGAGTCAAAGAAACCTAAAGGACTCATAGAAACCTAAAATTAAGAGGTCATCCAGTTCATCTGAAAGGTCACATTTCAAACCACCCCAGAGGATGATAAATCATCTTATTTTAAAAATCTGTAACTATCTCAAATCACTTATTCTAATAGTCTATGTTCTTTATGTTTTTTAAAATACTTTCTGTTTATAAAATTGATATTTTTAATTTACATTGTATAAAAAATAAAGAAGAAGTCTCCTTTTTCACCCCCCTCATACAAGCACCCAATGCTAATCACTGAAATGTGAGCAGAGTTTGAGTTTTTGAGTCCATGGGTGAGTCAGATATACTTGAGGTTTATCTCTTCAATTTCAGGGACTGCCCTTCAGCACCTTACTTGTGTGAAGATTAGGAAGCCTTGGAGAGGAAATTCATTTAAAGAAGGGCTCATGATGAGCCTAATTTGGTGAGAAAGCCTTTAGCTGTTGGAGGAAAGGAGTGATTCTGTGTTCTGCCTACATGGTGTATTGGACTTGCCTATTTGATTATTATCTGAGCCCTATGAGAGTATGGAGGGATGCTGTGAATAAAAATTGTAAAAGCAATTTCACCTTCTGACACAGTGGGGCCAAGAGAATACTGTTCTGAGACCCTTTTACAGATTATGACAAAGTAGACATTCTTTCCTAGGGCCCAGAGATGGCTTGGATATATCTATCATATGTCTGACAGAACAGAGGTCCAGAACTCCCAGATGTATTTGAAACTAAGTTCTATGTAATACAAGAAAGAGACAGAGCAAGAAAAATATGGGTTTTTGCTATTGGTGTAAATGCATTAGTATCTACAGGAAGGTGAGGGTTATGAAAACATATAGTCATAATTTTTCACGATATGGGAATTTCATAGTCTGGGATGTTTTATATCTTGCTTTTTTCAATACTCTGAAATGAACAGTTTCTTATTTCATTAAATATTCTTCAAATATACTTTTTATTTTTACCAGTTCTTGATTAAGAAGGTTTCCCCCAATCCTAAGTGAAGTGCAGGGGAGGAGTCAACTAGACTTTGAGTTAGAATATTTAGCTACAAGTACCAGATTTATCACTATGGCCTGTATTATCTAGCCCTTCAGTTATTTAATCTATAAGAGGAAAAAATACACATACATATTTCACAGAACAAAATAGGGATTAGTGAAATACATATAAAGTACAAATATTTTAAACATATATTATTTAACTGTATTTTTATAAAACTTTATTCCTTTATTGTGGCATATGTCCTGTTTTTCAACGATATGTTCTTTTATATGTTTCTTCCACTAGACTGTGAGTTTTCTAAAGGGATTCAGGCCTCATTTGTGTTTGTATGCCTGGAGCTCACCACACTTTCTGACGTAGCGTAAACACTAGATGATTAATTCTTAAATGAATGAATAAATAAATGTGGCCTGGTGTCATTTTACACTTTACAGGTTTAAAAAAATAACCACCTGTATATCATTTTATGAAATTCTCACTACACTTCTTGGCACAAGTTTGGTAGATTCCATGACCCTCTGAAACAAAATGGTGGAGGAGCCACATACATTCGATGACCTCTGTTCTTTGCTGGTTGTGTCCATTGCTATTAACAGATAAAAATGAGCTCAATATTTAAACCTAGATAACATTCTCCTCCTCTGCAGCTCTACCACAGTCCACTGTCAGAATGCCCACTACACCCCCAAACCCCTTCTAAAGAGTTGCTGTCCATAGATTCTTGCCTAAGAAAGTGGTTGTAATCAAGTCCTTAAACTTGTATGGCCATGAGTATACCACATATCTTTGCCACCCAACTAAATGTTTTACACCAGGAGAGGGACCTGATCCAAAGGCAACAAATCCTTGAGTTGGCCATCAGTCGATGAAGAGGCCTTGCACTTCAGCTTTGTCCAAGTATGAGAGCAGTTAATCAAAATTTATCAAATCTTACACTCCAAAACTTGGGCTGTATAATACAGAACTTGGCAGAGAGTAAAGGAAAATGAAGCAGAAAAACACAGAGAAGGCATTATACAAATGTCACTGTCCAGTGCTGGCTCCCCAACATGTCACCCAAACAACCTATTGATAAGACAGAGCTGAGTTTATTGTTTACCTGAGGAGTTTACCTACTGAGAGAGAATACCACTTCAGCAGAGTTTTAATAGCATCTCAAAGGGGAAATAGAAAAGTTGGGATATCAACTGAAATTTTGAAGTTTGGATTAAGATGGGTCCTTTCCATGAGTGAGAAGAGCTTAATTGGGATGGAGTCAGGACTATGACAATATTTAATGTATTTATCAAATTTAAGATTCGTGCACATGACTAGGTGAGGATTTTGAGGGGAAGGGTTCAAAGAGTCTTGGGTATGAACAGGTTTGGGAGGCATTTGGGAAGAGTTGATGGATTTTTCAGGATGTTACTGGAATGAGCAATAAAGGTGTTTGTAATTTTTATTGTCCCGGGCAAGAGTCTACCGGAATTGTAAAGTTTCGTTGATGAAGACACATAAATGGTTTTGGTTCTCATCAAAAAGCAGAAGAAGCAAACAAGTAAACAAAAGCATAAGGTAGAAAAACACTCTATAGAGCAGAAACAGAGAGAATCAGGATCACACTGGTGATTTGTTTCCAGACAACCAACCTGGGCTATAGAAAGTACGTTTTTTCTCCCTGATCCATCCCGCTTTGCCCTCAGACAATCAGTCATCATGCCGTCCAATCAATAGCTTTTTCCCACCGACACATAGAAGAAATGGTAATAAAGGAACATCTGGAATAATCCATCTGCCTAGCAAAATTTCGTCTAGGACAGGTACATTCAAATCCTCACTCTTCCTCTCTTCTTCCCACTGCCTCCCTGAACCCCTGGATTCCAGCCCTTTTTGCATATCTGGTACCAGCCCTGGTCTGGTCTCACTTCTCCCCAAAGATCAGGTGCCTGTGCTCTGTGCTTTCCTAGCATTCTCTACTTTTTGTGTGGTGATTGCTTATCTGTCTTTCTCTCCCGGACTGAGAGCTCTGTAAGGGTGAGGCCATGTTATGACTCCTGTGACTCCTTGTTACGTTTTCTGCCCTAGCACAATGTCTGGCACATAGTACTCCATCAATAAACAATTATTGAATGAAAAAAATAAAAATAATAACTGTTTCCTCATGTTGAGCAAAAAAGATGAACCAATCCAAAACAGGGTATTCCATGATAAGTTTTGAGCTCACAAGTTTATATTCTCACTTATGGTTCATTCAATGAAGCTTTGACGTTGGTGGATCCCATTTGGATATGACAGAAAAAATTACCAAATCAAGAAATCATGGATTCCACTGGCATATTTGATACTTCCCTGCCAGCAAGCAGGTAATGTAAACTCATTATACAGTGAATATCAGACCTCACAGTTTGCTTCTTATGCCTACTAACTTGTGAACTGGAATACATTCATAGGGGAAGTGCTTTTGGGGTCTAGTCACAAACAGGTGTTGGTTATGATGGATTTGAGAACTGTGTTTGTCCCTTTCCTGCAGTATCCTCTCTAATCTATTTTTCCTCTTGTTCTCTGACCTCTGGGGTATCTATCACTCCTGATATCTACCACAAGTACCCCAATTTCTATCATTCAAGAGATAGTCCTTTCAGTTTTGATTAATTGCAATAGTTGAGTGGTAAGTGATGAGGAGAGAAGAGCCACTCAGAGTGAGCAGCCCACAGCTCCTCACACACCAAATGCCATGAGGGCTGTTATGAGCCAGCAATCTTTGTGATGAGCGAGTTCCTCCTATGTCTCCAACATAGCCTTTTTTTCCCATTAGAGCCCACATCTTTCACCAAGATGTAACATTTACTTAATTAAAAAGTCACAGCAAATTGTTCGTCACTAAAACGACAATAAATATGCCACTATCATTCTGTTCAATTGCCTATAAATTACATAATATATAGGAAAAAGAGTATAAAAGCTTAGCTTTTATTTCTTCTAGAGACATTGAGAAAAAATTTGGGCTTACTGTATTTATCAAAGCATTGTAGTGTTGTTTGAGACAAACAATAGAAGGTTACCGTTCCTTGAGCAGCATGATGTGGTATAATCCCAGCTCTACAAATAACTGGCTCTGTGACCTTGCAAAAGCTACTTAAAATATCACTTGTTCATTCATTAAACAAATATT
>NW_011889043.1:1952958-2007886 GCF_000151845.1 Pteropus vampyrus
GCACAGGGCATGGCATGGGGAAAGGCTGTGGAGCTTCCACGTCCTCCCTGGGCTTGCCACCCTCCCAGTACTTCTGTATGTTCACCAACACAGAAGCTCTCCGAACCCTGTAGTTTTGGACAGTGGACCCCAACCTTTTTGGTACCAGGGATTGGTGTTCCTATGAGAATCCAATGCCTGATGATTGAGGTGGAGCTGAGGCAGTGATGCTAGCGCTGGGAAGCAGCTACAAATACAGAAGAAGCTTTGCTCACTCCATCTCCACTCACCTCCTGCTGTGCAGCCTATTTCCTAATAGACCATGGACCAGTACCAGCCCGGGGCTTGGGAACCCCTGGTTTAGGAGGTTTTATGGAAGCTTAATCACACAGACACGATTGATTATTAACTCGGTCTCCCGCCCCTCTCCCCTCCCGCCAGAGGATGAAAGAGCTAAACGCTCCAACCTTGGTCTTTCTGGCGACCAGCTCCCAACCTGAAGCTATCCAGGAGCCCACCAAGACTCACCTCATCAGAACAAAATATGCTATTGACCTCAATTACAGTAATAAGAGGATTTATTCTGTTTTGTATTTCAGTGTCATGTAGGTTACAAATCCTGTTCAAATACTCTAGCTTTTAGAGAATAATCCAGAATCTTTTGCAAATGTTCAGCTGAAGAATGATATTTCTAAGAACTCTTATTTCTAAAACACAGAGCCGGGGGATGGTTCACCAATTCTGGTCTCCTACAACTAGTTTTTAACATACCTAACCTGCAATCCTGGACCCTGGAAGGCCCCAGGCAGATCAGTCAGTAGGATCATTCCCATCAGCAGGTGGGGTCTGGAATCAGTCTTGCCATCCTATACAGAGTGAACATATAGTGAACTTGGGTACCCACGAGCCTTCAGAACATAGCTTCCTCCACCCCAAAACTCCTCCCATGTCTGCCTAACCCCTAATCCTTCCAAGGCTTTCTAATTATCTCCCCACTTCCCAGCACCCAAACTTTAACCCATTATGAGCTCACTTGCCTGGGACCCTGAGACTTACCTTACTCTAATTTACACCACCCAGTGTGGGATAGATTTTTTTCTTCCAAAGCACAATGGATTATCCAAAAGCATGATACTGTTAACTATCTAATTTCAAATATGGGCAACTTCTGGAGACTCTGGATTTATGTCCTACTCACTGGACCAGATACTGTGGATTTCAACACTGGCCAAACCCACTTACACCTTGCTCCTTAGGACACTATCATTTAAAAAGCCCTACTGGGCTAGATTATTATGCAGGGTCCAAGAGCCTGATTTCTGTCTCCTTCCTGGTTCATTCTTGCAGTCCAGCACGCTTCACAAAAAACCTGGTTTGGACTGACTAGGAATGGATCAGGGCCTGGTTTGGATTGACATGGAATGAAAGGGGGCCAGTCTTGGATTCTCACCTTCATGGCTTCCACTACATCCTAAATTAAATGTACTCTCCCACCATATGGGAAAGAGAGAATTTGGCCAATTCAGAGTTACTCCAAACTACCTGGCTTGATTTTCCTCCTCAGAATATACTCTTAGAATATAGTCTAAAATCTATTAAGCTAAGGTACATTAGTTTGGTTTTATTCTGATAATTCTACAGAAATTTCCTCTGGAAAGCTTTAAAACAGATACCCATTTCAGTTTATTTCCTCTCTTCTACTTCACTGACTGTTTCCTAAGGATAAGAATTAAAATAATGGGTCCTTTCAGAGTTTTCATCCAGGAACTCCTCCTACTGAATAAAGCCAGAAGAAATGATGTGAGGTAAAAACAAAAATGAGGTCACAACTGATCATATCTCACATACTGGTTATACTTCCTCCAACAGTTTCATATTTTTGACATTTTTTTACAGCCAAGGGATATGCTCTTGTTTCTATTCAATAAGGAGATGAAACTACTTTAAACATGAGAATAGAAGATGGAATCGACCAAATATTTGTGGAGCGTATTATGTACACTGGTTCATTGATTTCACAAATATTTATGGAGTGCCTGCTCTGTGACAGTCATCATGCTAGGTAGGCCCTGACTTGGGGTGCAGCAAAAAAATAATAGAGCAGAATCCTATTACTGTGAAGTTTCTTGGGCAGGACACACTTAGACCAAACAGGGACAATTCTTGTGATTGTGACAGATCATCCAGACTCCATGGCATTGCTTCGTTGTGGTGGTGGTGATATGATTATTTGTGCTTTTATGTCTTTTATGAGGGAGTGGGAAACTAGGTACAATTTTACCACCTGTTATTTTGGGAAGTTGAGAACGATATATGAAAGACATAAGAGATATATTAATTAGTATATATATTTAGGAGAGTGACATCGCCAAGATCATCCTTGACTTTGCTCCTCCTCAAGAGAAGAGCAACTAACAACTATTCGCAGACAAGAGAAAATAAATCCATTGAGAAAATCCTAGGACATATTTAACAGTAGCCAGGGCTTAGAGAAAAAAAGAGGCTAAAACTAAAGGTCAAAACATGTATTTATGCTATGTATGCTCTCCTACTTTTCCAAAAGAAGCTTAATGGGAAGAGATCAAAATCAGAAACAATTTTACCACTCTACAGAAATCTTAGACAAATAAAATGCCACCAGGAACAAACCTGCCTCCTCTACCTTTAGCCCACTTGTCGTCTTGCCTCTTGCTGGCTCTCTCTCCCACAGACATACCATTTTCCAGTCCTCACACTCCCACAGAGCGTCAACAGAAATAAGAGCGTGTACTCAGCAACTGTAATTAGCTAGTCACCAAGACCATGCAGATTCATTCACCTCCCCCATTTAGACTAGGTGATGTTATAACTACATGTGTGGTACTAGAGAAAAGGCAAATAGGGATGCAGATGCCACTTCCACCTCCAGATAAAAAAGACAATTCTTAAGTGTCCCAGCCGAGGAAGCAGGGAGAGCATTCAGGACCCTGACACACACAGACAGTTGTCATTTACAGGCCAACTCGGCCACATCTTGCCAAGGCTAGCACCGTACTATGGAAGTCAGCTGGGGCCCTCAGGGAAGAAGACGGGCGGTTGGTCAGGAAACCATATCCTGGAGCCAGTGCTGCTGCCTCCAGCTTCCGAGTCTCAGCTTCTCAGCCAAATGAGGCCAGTAACATTCACCTTCTTACCGCTTAGCACAAAAACGAAAATCGAATCGGATAATATGTCAACCTTCTGCAAATTGTAAAGCGTGATGCCTGTAGGAACCATTAACATTGAATGACACTCGGAATATCAAAGGTTTTAAAGTACAAAATGAGGCAACTTTTTAGGAGTTTATTGTACATGATAATACTGAAATTCTCTGCACTGCTGGAGAGGTTATCTAGCACTTGAAGAAATATTATCAGAGGCCGGTAGAACCAAAACCACTGGCAACGGTAAGTCTACAATGTCGGAGGAGAAGACAAAACAAAGACTGACAGAATTGTGGAAAGGACTGAGCGGTTGGCATAACCCAATCCAGATGCCCATGGAAGGAGAAGGGAGACTGCTGATGACTGAAAAGTACTAACAAGCCCTGAGTCACCAGTCAGGTGAGAGGAGCTCACAGGTAACCAAATCAAGGGACTCATCTGGACTCATTACTTCCCTTGCTCATCTGGCACACACAGCTGATTAGTAAAAATCATTGCTCGGAACAACCCAAATGTCCATCTACTGAAGAAGGGGTAAGTAAAATGTGGAACATTATACAATGGAATATTATTCAGATATTTTAAAAAATGAAGTAGTGATACATGCTACATTGTGGATGAACCTTGAAAACATTATGCTAAATGAAAGAAGCCAGACACTGAGGACCACATATTATATGATTTTCTTCATGTGAAAAGTCCAGAAAAAGCAAATCCATAGAGACAGAAAGTAAATCAGGGGTTGCTTAGTGTCGGAGGAAGAGGGGAAATGTGGAGTGACTGCTAATGGGTAATCTTCTGGAGGTGCTGAAAAGTCTCTAAAATCAATTGTGATGATGGTTACACATATCTGTGAATGTACTGAAAACCATTGTGTACTTTAAATAGATAAATTGTACGGTATATGCTAAAAATCTCCATAATGCTGTTATTAAAAAAAAAAAAAAGTCGAATTCCCTTTCTGACTCATTCTCAATCAACACCGGCATTCTCTGGTCGAGACCAAGAACATCACATAGCTGAATCCACCCTTTCTCAGGGGTGCTCCTACTCAGATGAGAAGGAGCTCACAGGTAACCAAATCTACAGAGATGAGAAGGAGCAGGGATGAGGCTGTGCGGGGACAGGGCTCAGAGACATTATCAGAGGCCCATGTTGGTAGTTCTTAGGTTTAGGCTTCCTGAAGGCATGTTTAATATTCTGTCTTTCTTCAAGCCTCTATTAAATCAGAACAATTTAGATCTTTTGCTTCATCTGTTTTCTTTCTTGGTTACTCAGAATCAGACTGAAGAAACAAAAATGAACCATCTGCCTTTCAAAACCTATGACAGTTTAAAGAGGATTTGTCCTAGTTAGAGCCAACCTTGGTCCCCATCAGCAACCACTAGGTGACATTTGTACGCAAACCCACAGTTATAAGCTTTGCTCTGACATATGCCAGTTGACAAGTGTCCCATCAAAAATAAGTCATTCCTATTATTCTCTCTCTCAGGGCTCTTTTCTTCTTAGCACTTATCTAAGTTTTATATCTACCTCCTCCATTAGCCTGAAAGTGTCACCACAATGTAGCAATCCTGACAGTGAAGCTCACTAACTTGGCTCCTGCGCCTGGCACAGAGCCTGGCATGGACCAGACTTCCTGTAAGCATTTGTTGAAGGAATATAGAGTCCTAGTGTGCCGCTTTAGAGGTATGCTATGATGAGGACCACTTTGTTTCTTTTAAGTAATATTTCATAGTAGAAAGGGTCAGAGCTCCTCCACCTGTCTCCTTAAACCAAATTTAAAATGAACATATATTTTCCCCCAAGCATCTCTCTCTTTGGAGACCATCTCTCTTCTATATGGTGTAGATGGGGTTAGCGGGTCATTGGCCTAGTCAAGTGTAATTATTATAGCCACTTCGATTGATTCAAGGATGGGCACATGACTCAAACTGGGCCAGTCAAAATCTCCCTGAAACGTCTCCACCAGCACTTTCAGAAAAGATGCTCTAAGACAGGGCTTTTTAAGATCATCCCTATTAAATTTTTGGTCAAGATAATTGTCTGATGTAGGGGTCTGTCCCATGCACTCAGTATTCCCAGTAGATGCCAGTAACAAGCCCCAGTTGTAACAACCAAAAATGTTTCCAGACATTGCCAAAAATCTCTTGGGAAGGGCAAAATTAACTTCAGTTAAGAACCACTGTTATAAGATGTGCCTATGAGAACAAAATAAACTAAATTTGCCTGCATCCATGTTCCCTGGGGCTCCCTGAAAAGCATCTTCCACAGAGAAGTCATCTGCAGAAGAAGAGGATAAAGCCAACAGAAAAAGAAAAAGCTGAAAGATGGGGAGAGACGTAATGACATCTTTTAAATCTCATTTGGATTTGATTTTTAACTTTCCTAAAACTAAAGCAGTCCCCTGATATATATACACATATATATATATATATATGTATATATATATATATACATATATATATATATATGTGTATATATATATATATATACATATATATATATAGTTACATAGCATATATATATATATGAAGCCAAGTATGACCCCAGTATCTCTTTCAGAGCCACATTTATTTGCCTATTCTAACCAAAGAAGGTGAGCTGGTCAAAAGAGTCTCATGATCAACCAAAAAAAGATGCAAAAACCTTCTGCTCAGCCATGGGAGCATCCTGTACAACTTCCCATTCCTCATATCTTTTTTAGTACAGTGTGAAACACAAAGTAGCTATTATTCAAAAGTGTTTGAAGGATAATGTGTTATTTCCTAGGGCTGCCTTAACAAATGACCACAAACTGGGTGGCTTAAATCAATGGAAATTTATTCTCTCACAGTTCTAGAAGCCAGAAGTCTGAAATCAAGGTGTCAGTAGGATTGTCTTATTTATGGAGGAACTAAGGTAAAATCTGTCCCGTGCCTCTTTCCTAGCTTGTGGAGGCTGCCAGCAATCCATGGCCTTCCTTAGCTTGTAGCTGCATCACTCCAAACTCTGTCCCACATGGCCTTCTTCCTTGTGTGTCCTCTCCTCTTACAAGAACATCAGTCATTGGATTTAGGACCCACCCTAATCTAGTACGACCTCATCTTAACTAATTACATCTACAAAGATCTTAATTTCAAATAAGGTCACATTCTGAGGTCCCAGGTAGATGTGAATTTATAGGGAACACTATTCGAGCTATTACAGATAGCATAACATTACTTTATATTAGAAAGCTGTACAGCTTTCAAAGCATTTTCAAGAAAAAAAAAAAAAATAGAGTAGGCAGGCATGCAAGTCACCTTTTTCAAGGATACCCTGAAGATAAGTGAAGAACTCTGAGCTCCCCAGAGTGAGCCAGAGAACCACCTAATGGCATTTGCTGGGAGACTGGAGACAAGTTGGATTGCCTGTCTGCAGACCACTATCCCTCTCTTCGTAACCCTGCCTCAACTTTTATCTACAGCCTCAGCACCAGGATCTAAATGCTCTGCATTTCCATTTGGAATTCTATCCCAAATATATAATACCACAGCCAGCCAAAGGAGTTGCTATTGCTTTTTCCAGTTTATTCTGCGACATGGATATGCATTTCTTAATGCACGTATTAACGAAACTGCTGACTAGATGATTTGTCCCAGAGGATAAGGACAAGGACTTCAGCAGAGCACTAGCAGCCAGAAGCTTGGTATTTGAGAGTTATTGTACATCAAGGGCTTTTGTTCTCACCTAATCACTACCAGTGCTCCAGCGTGGAAGAAAAGGAGAAAAGAAAAGGCAACTTTGTTTCATAGCCAAATCCTGAGGTGAAAGGGCTCAATAACACTAGAGAACCCTGGAACATTAAAGAGTCCTTTAATATAAAAGAATTCTTGGTCATAATATTATAGGGCAGGACTAAAGCCTAGATTGAAGGTAAAAGCCACACTCCAAGGATACATTCTGAAGCAGGGTCATGCTCACCTCGTTATCATCGATAATCATTTGAAGTGCTGGGATTATCTACAGTCATTCTGCCTGCCAGTAACAAATAAGACTTGAATTTCATTTGCAAAAGTGAACTCTGTGTCCTCTCTATTTACTATCAGGATCTAGCCAACTCAAGAATTTAAAAGTGTAACAATTCTTACTAAGATGTACCGTCTTCACATAACAAAGCATTATTCATCACAGCTGGATCATATACTAGTACTTGGAGTGATGGATTTACTTAAATTGATTCTCACGTCACAGACATTAGCTATCTGTCCATGTCTGCCAAGGGGTAGAATCATAGAAGGAAACCATGTTCTTCCAGGATCTAGTCCCAAAAGTGATAGTTCAAACTTGGGAGTAGAAGAGGAAGTTAAGTCATTAAATTGTGCAGACAGATGGATCACTTGTGGGCTTGGGGGCTCCATTTTATTGTTCCATATACAGGAGACAGTTTTGTTCTTCAATTCTGAATAGAGGGCATTTCCAGTCAATGTGCACCAAGAAAAGTGAGAGGTCATAGGACACACAGAGTTCTCAGAGTATTTCATTGGACTAAGCCCACCCACAGCCTCTCTTTTCAAGACTGTAGCTTCTGGGACTCCTGATTCAAAGTAATCCAAATCAGAAGTATCTGAAGGGCCCCCAGACAGTGAGCCAGTACTCTCCTTGCCTTCCAAATACTTGTTTTGAACAAACAAGATATCGTAGCCAAAAGAAATTATATTTTTATAAGCAGAAATTTAATCACCTGAATCAGAAAAACAAAAGAAAGCACTAATTTCTCTAACCTTCTGAAAAAATACCAAACTATATTAAAACAATCAAAATTCCATCCCTAAGATGTGAAGAGCACAGATTTGGTCTTGAGCTGTAATGTGTAATTCATGCTTTAAACATACATGAGTGCTCATGTAAACCTCTAACCATTCTCCCCAGAATATTTTATTCTATGAGTATGCTTTCCATAACACTATGCTAATTCGCAGCTATTTCTTCCCTTCGAGTAAAAGAGGAATGCAAGTAGTAAACTGTTGTAAACAAAAATTTAGATCTCAAAAAATAATTCAAATGATGAAGTTGATAATTCTGTCTACCTTGCTAGCTTCATCTCCCACAATTCCCCTTAACATCCAGTCAGCTGGACCAGCTGCCGTTCACAAATCCAAAATCCTTGTTCTCCTTGGTGATTTCTCAGATCTTTCCAGCAAGAATGCCTCTCTTCCTCTACCTATTTACTTCAAAGTCTTTCCACTTTGTGCAGGAGTAAAATAAATCTGTTGAATCGAATCTCAGTGTTAAAAGTTAGTCAAACCCACAGAATCTAGAAAATTTTACAAACCTCTTCATGGCACATTTGCATCATGAGAACAGATGATTCAATATTTCAATCCAAAATCTAGAATTGGAATAACAGACCTATATGGTTAAATCTTTGCTTTCTTTCCCAGTGCATTCCAAGATCCAACCTCACTGTGCCCTTCCCCATTCCATCAACATAATAGCACACGTTCCATAATGAACGGAGAATATAGTATCAGGAGAAATAAAAGCAGTGAGCTAGTAAAGAGAGGTGAGTCCTCAGGGGCCTCCCTGGTGATCTTGTGGGTCTTTGATTAACATCAACCATTTGGTAATTGAAAGTACCAATAGACTAATGTGTTCTTGATTTCTTGGCACAAAGGTTACTACTCAGAAGCTTAAGTTTCTTATTCAATATCCAGGCTACATAGGAATATAATCTAAATATTGGCCGGAATCTTCAGCCTCTTGAGAGCTAGGTAAAGGAGTTTCATCTCCTATAGTTCTCTGGCTTTCAGGACTGCAAAACTTCTCTGAGACAATTCAATCTGAGGGTCCCTGGTGTGCTTTCTCCCTGTCCCAGGAGCCTTTTCCTCAACATAGTCAACTTAGACATGAAATCAGTCTACCTCCTTGCAAACCTATATATGATTCCCCAAAACGCGTTTAATTTTTTTAAACATCTGGGCCTCTTAGGAAGGGTTCAGATTGTGTATGGTACAAGAAAGTAATCTAAAAAACTCTATTAGTTATTCCTGTTCTCCAACGTTTTTGTGCTCACCTTACTCCGAAGGGGTCATTTGTGTACCTTACCCCTCTTAGAAACCAGGCCCTTCTCCTTCCATCTTTATCTTCTTTATCACCTCTTCTCTCATGGAAATGACAAATACAGTCCTCTCTTAATTGATGTGGCCCTGCCCTCTCTCCTCAAGTTCTATCACCAGCTGATCAACGCCTATGCCTTTGATGTTTCACCTTCTACCCCAAATGCTTATTTTTTCAAACCTAATTCTCTCCCTAGAAGAAATAATCTTGCCAGACATATCAAGAAAGTATGAGATTTTTCCAAGAGAAAAAAAATTATACATCTGACTGCCTAACTTTACCTAAATCACATAAGCCCATAACATGTCACAGAATGAAAAGCAAATGAGAGCTGTCAACTAGAAATCAATATGTTGAAGAGAAATAAAAACGTTATTTTAATGGAATATTCAGTGGCATATTTCTTTCCACTACATTGCAGGGTGGATTTAAAATAGTCACTGTCTACAGAACTCTCCCCTGTAAAATGTCAGCTACCTAATAACGCTCACCGCAATTCTACCTGAGTAGCCTCTATTATAAATCTTCCTATCAAACAGGTCAATTAATAAAGTACTGACTGACGGACCATAAACCACAGCAAGACCCAAACCAGGGGCATGTGAAGATACTAACACCAGAGAGAAACGGATCTCTTTAGCCCTGAAATAAGTGTTGGAGTTTTAATGCAAGGCCAAAATCAGGTCTCAGGGATCAAAGAGCCCAAACGTTACAAAAGGCAGATAAAAGAATTCTACTTTGGGAATGGAGCCAAAGTATAGGAATCTGGGAAGCAGGTAAAGGAGTAAGAAACAGGTGATCAAATTTTGTTATGGAGGTCAGGGTTTATCTGGCCTTAAGATGTTTTTAACAGACCAGAGTACTCAATAAGTCTGGGCCTGCGACTTATTGAAGATCTCTCCTGGCATCAGATAGATCTCTGCAACACAAAATCGGGTATCAGCTCACAGACTAGACACAGCGCTAATAAGGACAAAAAGAGAAGGAAATTTATTCTACACTTCAGTGATGCCAGTCAGTGGCATATTTCTTTCCCAAGTCACAAACACATTTATACAGTCTGAGACTGAAAGGCAAATACCTTAAAAATAAACCTCTGGAATGAAAGAAAGTGGATTTTAAATTGCAGAGGTAACATTTCCATTTCATACCATCTGTTAGAACTCAAGTTTCCAGCAAATGGATTATATCAGAAATGAAAAAAAAAAGAGAGATAAAAATTGTTATAGAAAACAAAGATATTTTAAAACAATGATAACTAGGTCATTTTAAAAGTACTGAATCAATCTATTTTTTAATTTAAAATTTACTTATAGATTATTGATTACGTATCAGTGTTCTTAGATGGACCAAAATGATGATCAATTAAGCCTTTTCCTAAAATAAAACTAGAAATGCAAGTGAACATTTTATCTATTTTACAAATCTCTTAGCACTAGTACTAAAGTGTGGGCATTTGCCTGAAGAATGTCTTACTATGCAGATTCCCTTTCAAATCTGAGATGATGTATAAAGGCAGCTGGCCAATGATTAGGAGACCTGGACATCTCTGTGATCTCCACTGGAGGCACAGGTAAACCTACTGTTTAGATCTGATCAATAACCAAAGTCTCAAAGTCCTTAGTTTTAATCACAACCAATACTAATTGCTGATTTGTATAGAAAACAGTCAAGACTTCCTAAATTAGGGCTGGCACAAGTACTTCAGAATCAAAAGGAATCAAAATATTCAGCCAACCATATGGTATGGTTAAGAACAAGAAAAAACAAAACAAAACAAATAGGGTGAGATATCTACCATCAGCCTCTCCTGCCACCAACACAGCAGTATTGCTCAGAGGAAAAAAATGTTTCAGTAATAGCTTGATTCTAATATTTATGCATGGCTGGCCAGAAACAAAATGGTCGAGGAAGATCATCAAATGATTTGTCCTCATTCACCTCTACTGACACTAATATAGAGGCTCTCACCCATCTTAATGACAGGCCTAGCTCCACCCACATAGTGAATAGGCCCCGAAGTCCAGGAAAATGAGTAAGGTAGCATTCAAGCTTAGGGCACATCCTATGCTCTCTCTATTAGGCATCACAGGGGCCTCAAAAGGGAAACTAAATGAAGAGGCACCAATTCTGTAGGCCCTCAATTCAGAGGATAGAACATGGTGGCATCTATCTGGGTTTTGTCACCAAAGGGCCTTTACCTTTTGCTGCCCTTCCCCCCTTTTTTTAATCAGTGGTAGGATGGAAATTTATAGAAATAAGAAGCTTGGGCATTTGGGATTTGTGCAGGTAAGCGTCAACTTTGAAGGCTTCTAGACTATTGCCACACACTCTCACAGGCAAGGGCTAGCCCTCTTCCCCACCCCGCCTAACCCAGGAGGAGAATGAAGGTGACTGGCCCACTACCCTGTAGACTATCACTGTATTCTGTTTGTAACACAGACTTGCTACAATGGGAGGTCCGCCAATACCCACTCCCCCTCTGAACACATGTACACTTTTTGCAAAACACTGACCTAGGCAAACGAAGGAACAGTGACATACTCCTTGAGTGCATTCTGTTTTCGTACATAACTTAAAATCCAAATTGTGGATAATTTTAGTATTAGCCAGGAAAATATGACTCTCTTTAAATATAACACATTGGAAAGAGCATAGGAAACCAGGCATTTCAATTTATATACTAAACCTTCAAATCCTTCATTGCGTGGTCTTGGGCAAGTCCCTAAATTTTTAGGTATTTCTTTATTCAGAATTTAGGGGACTGGAAAAAATTTTTAAAAAAAATTAGGGGGACTGGAATGGGTTACTATACTAATACTCAAGACTGTCTATACATCAGAAGTACCTGTGGAGCTTATAGAAACACAGATGCCACTAGCCAGTTCAAATACTTAACCCAGCATCTCTACAGCAGGACCCTCAAACAAGCATCAGGCTTCCTTTTCATTTTGCAATCCTTGAATGCAATAATAATTGTAAAGTCACTTATTCATTCATGTATACTTAACCATGGCTTACTATGTACCAGGGTTTTATAGGCTGAATTGTGTCCCCACAAGACATATGTTGAAGTCCTATCCCCTAATACCTCAGAATGTGACTGTATTTGGAGATCAGGTCTTTAAAGGGGTAATTAAGTTAAAATTAAGTCATTAGGGTGGGCCCTAATCCAATATGACTGGTGTCCTTATAAGAAGAGGAGATTAGGCATGCACAGAAGGACAACCAAGTGAGGACACGGAGAAGATGGTCATCTGCAAACTAAAAAGAGAGGCCCCAGAAAAAAACAATTCTGCTGACACCTTGATCTTGGACTTCTAGTTTCTGGAATTGTGAGGAAATAAATTTCTGTCGTTAAGCCATCCAGTCTGTGGTGCTTTGCTATGGCAGCCCTACTTAGCAAGGGCAAATGAAGATTCTGGGGGTGGCACAGGGCAAAACACAGAAATGGTCCTCAGTCCCATGGCGTTTACAGTCTAATGGTGGGTCAGACAAGAAATATTTACATGTTATGGTAAGTCCTATGATGTTCATATATTGATTGCTGTAACAGAGAAGGCTGAGACAGATAGGAATTGACCCACTTTAGATGAAGTCGACAGAGAAGGACTCTCTCAAGCAGTCACATGTAAACTGTCAATCTGAGACCTGAAGGATGAGCATGAGACAGCTATGTGATAGCTAAGAAAAGAGACTTCTACTCTGAGAAAGCAGCAGACGCAAAGACCCAGGAGTGAGAAAAAAAAATACTTATTTGGGGAAATGAAACGTCTAGTGGCCAAAATGGAGTTTGTGATGAAGGAAGTGACATGAGATGAGGTTGGACAAGTGGACAGAGAAGCAGTGCGTTGAAATCGGATGGGAGAGAGTTTGAATTTTATTTCCAGTACCAAAAAAAGCAAACGAGTTAATTTTTTAAAAAAAGAGCAAAGTGGTTCTGAGCTCTGCCGCAGATAAACTATGCCTACGGCATAATCTTTTTATTGGAATCACAAGGTTATGACCCAAGCAACACCCACTGGTTACAGCGTGCTAAAGTGCCCCTTTTGTTTTTTGAGCAGGTTTAGATTTTACACAGTGAACTGAGATAAACAGAAATGTTACTTTTTAAATTTGCTGTAGGCAAACTCAACTTACGAGATCTTATTTTCTTCAGTGATGGTAGAAGAAAAATTTATTCTTATTTCTTTAAGAAACACACTTGAATGCTTTTAAGCAGGGAATTAACATTTATGCATAATGGGAAGTAAAACAAGCCTTTTCTATCTCAGTTTTGGCTGCAGCATGAAGACAATAGACACTATATTCTGAAGTAGAACTACCTTGATATTTCAGAGTATGTGTCTAAAAACTGGTTAGATGACAGCCAAGCTCTTTCACATATTTTGTGCATAAAAAGATCAGGATCTGAAATTTTAAAAAGAGGTTTGGTTTGTTTGTTTGTTTTTTAAGAATTGTGGAGAGAGCAATGGGAATGCCCTAGGTCCTACCATACATTGCCCAGAATATCTCATTAGTCCATTACATTAAAGACATCTTATCAATTTGACGAGATGTGCAGGCAACAAGTATATTGAGGCCTTCGTAAAGTACCAATTTCCAAAGGATGGGAGATAATCTGAGAAGATGCAGGGTTCTGCCCCATCTGTGAAGATTTTAGAGACCCAGTGGTCTGGGGCATGCTAGGACATCCCCTCCAAGGTGAAGGACAAATTACTACAAATTGCACCTCCCATGACTAAGAAGGAAGCATCATGCCTGGTAAGCTTAGGCTCATAACTGTGAAGGTTTGTCTGGGACTGGGGGGCTTCCTGGGGGGCAGGACTTCCAGTGCTGAAACTGAACAGTCTCCAGGCAAACCTGGGTGGTTAGTCAGCCTTGTAGGCCTCTTACTTTTTTTAAAAGCCACTTTGAGTCAGGTTTCTTGTAACAAAAAACATTCTAACTTATACTACCCCAAAGTCTTAAAGATGTCCCGGCACCAGGTAAGAACCCTGTCAGTGTCTGCTGATTGAATTGAGCTCTGAGTTGAATGAACTGTTACTGAGCAAACAAGAAAGGCATCTCGATCTATTGTACCCTCAGTGTCTAGCACAATCCCTAGACCACAGAGGTGTTTGGCAAATATCTACATAAAGCCAGAATGGCTTCGGGATCTTAGCAAGCAAAAGAGAAATGTTAGGAGTCTGGGTGGAAGGCTGAAAAGGAGAAAAATTAGCTCAGCGAAAACTCAAGTTCTGGAAGAATCTTTCTGCTCAAATGGACAAAGAAGGAGCTGCCCTAGGCAGGCTGAGGGAAAGAGAACCTGAAGAGGTCTCTAGCCTCCTCTGGTGGCTCAGAGAGGAAGGCAGTGTTACTTAGGAGTCTGTGCTAGGGTGGAGATGGGGAAGGGGAGTGGAAGAATAACCACAGGAGACAGAATTTGATGTCTGGAAACTTTCTTAGAAAGGAGACTCCAAACTATCCTACCTGTACCCACTCCATTAGCTCCTGGGAGTGGTGGCAGCTGAGAGCTCTCAGCTGAGTCCATCTCCAGGACTTGCTATATAGGGCTGGCTCTCCCAAGGTCAAGCCCCCTTCCTGGGAGTAGCCCAAATCCAAACACTTGTTCATGCAAGGATAAAGGCCCAAGACCCTCTCTGCAAATGGGGACAGCTCTGAAGGGCCATTCTGGCTTAAGAAGTACCTGTGGGACTGACAGGCCGTGTGTCTGTACTGCAGTCCGACAGCTTAACTTCTCCCTTAGCCCAGCCCTCTTTCCTTCGTTCCCCCAACGGTGTTGATCTCAAGAGCATTTCCCATGGTCTTTGTGCACACAAATATCCTTCTCAGAGCCTGCTTCTCAGTGTCAAATACTGTGAAGGGTCTGAGATTTTTATCATACTTGCAAGCTATCAAGTTAAGCTGCCTAGGTTCATAAAGGCTGGCACAAGACACAAGGCTTCTGGGCCAAGATAAAGAATGTTATTACTTATGGTACAGTAGCCAGCATGAACTTCATGTTCAAACTGATTTTTCTTGCTCCCCAGATCCCACAGGGTGATATAGAACACAGGGTGGGCTTGTACCACAGCTGAGGAAATTTGAGCTTAGGAAACCCCAATCTTTTGGGCTACTAGCAAATCTGCCTATCCTTTGCCCTAAAGGGAGCCGTTATATTTATTATACTGGTCAGGTAACAAATCTGCCTCTGTCTTGGAGTCAGATACTATCTCTGTATTCTAAGCCTGTTTGCCATATGAACATCCTTGAATAGGTAGTTCAGAATAAAAATTGATAGGAGACATGCAGAAATGTGAGAAAACCATGGAGAGTTGCCTCTCAACACTTTGGGAACCCAGTCTGTGCTATGCACACATGTGTACATGCTTATGAAGCTATTATTATTTCAGCTTTCATGTAGATGTGTCTCTTTATTTTCAGAGTAGTGTTTTATCATTTTCAATTATATATTTGAGGGTTACCGTAATCTTTTTTCTTTTTAATTTTTACCTTTAAATATGTACATAATTTTAAAAAGAAACTAGGACTACAGAAACTCATAATGAAAAACAGTAATTCCCTACCTAATCCCCCTCACTACTATTTCTTATTCCCCAAAAGCAATAGCTTTTGATTATTGTAGCCAATTCCTCCGGTATCTACCTTCATATTTGTAATTTAAAAAAAAAAAATACTGATCATGTTATTTTTGTCTGTTTCTCTTAGATGAAATCTGTTGACATCCTATAGAAGTTGAGAATTTAAATCATACATTGACTATCATATAGACATATTTTTCTTCCCCCATCCTCTCAGTATGTGTTTTAAAACATTTTTTAGTTAAATCCGTATTCGATTTTTCATTGACAAGACCAAGTCCCTTCCATATTCTATACCTCTCAAGAGGGACCAGTGTGTGGTACCTGCTGTGAGTTTGCTGGAGGTGGTAGGGGCGCAGTCCCAAAGATTCTTGGAGCAGGTTTGGGAGCTCCAGCTTAGCGGGAGATGTATGGGAAATGGGATAAATTTCGATGAGTTAAAACCTTAGAAACAGAAAGCAGGAATTTAGGATAAGATAACCCACACATCTAAATCCTTTTTTCTTTTAAAAAGAATTTACTAAGCAAATAAATAATATAACTATAGAAATGCTGCCCCCCCCCTTTAGAAGGCATTTAGCAATAATTTTCATTAAGCAATAATCTGCTCAATTTAAATCTTTTTCTCTTGTTAAGATTCACTAACTTATAGATCTGTATTCCCTCCTTCCGCATACGGTGTTACCAAAAGAAAATAATTTTTCTTTAAATATGTTGTATTACTCAGGCTGCTTGTTAGTGCAGGCTGACTTTCTCTGTTTTTCTATTCCCTGACAAATAATAACCAAGCCAGAAACGGAAATCGAATTGCAAAGGGGAAAGTTCAAACAGTAGGGAAAGGTAGGCTCAGAAAGTGACATGGACACATGGAATGGAAAAGGACTCAGAAAGTGACTAATGTAGGTAGGAGGAGAAGGCCCAGGCTGCAAGAAAAGGGGCATTCAAAAAAAGGATGGGATAAGCAGAAAGACCACGCAATGGCAGGGAGCCGGTGCAACGGGGCGCTTCCCTTGCAAAGGGAAGATTTCAGAGCAATTCTCAGACAGGAAACCCAAATGCCCCCAGCTCCCGTTTGCCACCTTTAGGACATGTCTGTGGACTGCAAGCGTTCCGGGGATTCAGATGTGACAAACCCTGATTCATGAACTTCAAGTCTTATGAAAGTGTCTCTTAATCATGAATTATCTTTTCAAAAAAGGTTTTGGACTTTTATCTAATTTTTAAAAAGTTTTAGATTTTCATAAAAATAAAAATACTGAGTTTAAAAAATCTTGTATAACTGGAGGACCCAAACTCCAGGTTGAGAGATGTTGCTGCAGAAGGCCAGGGAGAGGGTCCACGGAAGCATAGCCTAAGGAAGACTGAGGTGTGATGGGTGGAGGACACAGTACCTACTGACATTTAAATGAAAATAGATTACTGGTGTTTCCTGCATGACTGTTGCTTTAAAAAAAAGGAAAGTAAGGGTGCAAAAAGGGTGGTGACAGGAGCTATGGCAGGGAAAGGTAGAAGACACACAGAAAAGGAGTATTACTTTTCCTTGCTGATTTTGCAAAGTCATCAAAGAAGTTGTCATGAATTCCTAAAATCAGGCCAGAAAGGACTCTACAAGGTCATTTAACCCAGTCCTTTGCTTCAGATAATGTGGTAGCCAAATTCTCAGGGGCGAGGGCGGGCAGGAGGAAGAAAAGAAAAGAGCCAAGTCACATTTAAGGTTCAATTTTTCTTAGACCAGCAATGAAAAAAATCAGTTGTCAACAATTGTCAGTTGTCCAAAAGGGAAATTCAGCTTTCTTTACCACTGAGCAAACATTACTTACTATAAATACAACTTGTCTAAAAGCATTCTATTGAGAATGCCTTGCAATTAACAAGAGAAATTCTGCAGCTCAAGGTGGTGAGTCAGAATTTTTATGCTGTACTATCTAATTGCAACCAGAAGCAAGACTGGGAGTTGCAGTGCTACTTGTCCACCAACTGCTGCCACCGCCACGTTCACATGTGCTTTGGTCACAGAGCAGAAAACACTCACTACATGCAGGTGTCCACGGGGCACTGTGTCCAAGACATGTGCTATGGCACTAGGGCAAACTGTGCCTGAGAGCCACTCCTGGAGCCTGGCAGGGCATTGCTTGAGCTCTGACTCTGCAACTTACTAGCTTTGTGACTCCAGAGGAAGTAGGAAGAGGAAGAAGAGGATAAAAAGTAGGAAATAATAGAACTTGCCTCATAGGACTATTGTAAGGGTAAAATGAATTAATATATGCAAATACTTAGAAGAGGACCTGGCAAATCCTCCCAAAAAATGACAACTGCCATTAGCATTATTAGCAGCAGCAGTGGCACTAATATCTATATTAGGTATTAGGATTTCTATATTATTAGTGAGCTTAGAGGGCATAACTTAACTGGAAAAGAAGGGATAGTGTATGACGGTCTTAAGCTGTATTTATGTAGTAAGCAGATATATAATGCATGTTTATTTGAAATGGTTTAACAGGGAAGCAAGAATCTCTTGGCAGTACCACCTACCATTATTATTATTACTACTTTGTCCTCATAACTACTGTGATGACTGCCATTGAGATGTCAGAATATTATAAGTCATGACTACTTGCATTTAAAGTACATTCAGTTGTGTGTGCTCATGCACACACATGCACATGTTTATTTTCCTAAAATAGCTAACAGGTATCAGCATTCATTCAAATAACACATGAACTATTTTTTATTTATTTGTTATTTGTTATTTTTATTTTTTATGTTTTAGGCAAGGCAACCCTTAGTTGACCTCACAGATTGCAAGGACCTTGTCAGTTTACAATCCCTTATTTTTTTATTTTTTATGCCTACAGCACCTAGTCTTCCTAGATGGTCTCCCATCCAAGTACTAACCAGGCCCAACCCTGCTTAGCTTCTGAGCAAATATTACATGAATTTAGACTTTAGATGGGTGACTAAATCCTTCTGATGTTCAAAAATATCTCATGCTCACTCTAGGGAGTAGGTGGCACATTGGGGAAATGACAGTCTGCTGGCAACAGAGTTTGAAATTAATCCTGCCCTCCCCCATCCACTTCCTTAAGCTCAGAGCTTCACAGAAAGCAACTGGCACTAATGTGGCCAACTTTCTCCACTTTGCTTATGTAATGAAGGCAGCTCTTCTGCTACCTAGAATGTTTACCTTCTATGCTTTCCTCAGTTGGTTTCTCCATATCCATAATCAAGGTAAAATAGGAGAAGAGAGGAAGGAGAAGGTGAGAATGAGGGGAAAAAAACATTAATTTATAGAACATATTTACTGAGAACCTACTGTGTACTTAGCATACAGCAGGATGATAAACCTACCCTGAAACAAGGATGTCTGAGGGTGAAAAAGAGCCAGCTAGGTCAGAGTCTGTTAGAGATATCTGAGAGTCAAGTACTGTAAAGACTTAGCACAGAAACTTAATCCGGAAGGACAAAAGCAGGTTGAAGTTTGGGTGGCAGGATTAAGTACTCAGGATTCATATCTAACACATACTATTGTCTGATTACGACAGAGGTTCTACTGAAGTGCATGGTGTGGGGGGCGGGGGGGAGTGACCTTCCTCATAAATAGTCCTGGGTCATTTGGATACCTTTATAAAAATTAATCTTGACCTCTACCACCCACCATAAGCAAAGTCAGTTCCAGGTAGATTGTCAACTTTAATGTGGAAAGAATAAAGCTTCTGGAAGTTAACTTAGAAGTGTGTCTTGATTACTTCGAGGTAAACAAAGATTTCTTAAATGAGTCACACAAAACTCTAACCCTAAAGGAAAAGATGATAAATTAGACTACACTAAAGTAAAAGCTTCTGCTCATCCAAAGACACCATCGGGACAGGGAGAAGATTAACCAGAAAATAGGAGAAAATATTTGTAATACATAAATCCAACAGAGGACTCAAATCTAAAATACATTTTTAAAATCCTAAAAATCAATAAGGAGACCAACAATCCTATTAAAAATACCCCAAAAAATTGAAAGGCCACTTCACAAAAAAGGATTTCCAAATAGCCAATAAATAAATGACAAGGTGTTCAACATTATTAGTCACAAGGGAAATGCAAATGAACACCACAGTGAGATACTATACCACACACCCACGAGCATGGCTAAATTTATAAAACTCGACATGCTCTGCTGGTGGGAGCGTAAGTTGGTACCAGCACTTAGGAAGACTGTTTGGTAGCATCTACTCAAGTCAAACACAGGCATACTCTCTGACCTGGCAATTCACGTCCTAGGTGTACACTCAACACAATTGCATGCTTGTGTTCACTAGAAGACATGCACAATGATGTTCACAGTAGACCCAAACTGAAAACAACCCAAATGTCCAACAGCAGAATGAATACAACATAAATTGTGGTCTACTTATGCAACAGAATACCACACAGTAATGGGAATGAATGTGTGTTACACACACAGAAGAAGCTCATAAGCATCATGTTGTGGGAAGGAAGTCAGCCAAAATAGAACACAAATTGTATGATTGCATTCATATGAAGTTCAAAAGCAGACACCTAATCTATGCTGTTAGAACTTACAATAGTGGTTACCCTCAGAGAGTAGTAATTGAAAGAGAGCACGAGGGGGTTCCCAGGGTTCTGGAATTTTCTGTACTTAATGGATAGTTTTCACTTTGTAAAATCATCAAGCTGTACATTTTTCCTTAAGTGTGTTATATCTCAACATAAAATTTAATTAAATTTATAAGAAATAATAATATAAAATAATTCAGCATGAGCAGGGGCAGGATTTGGAGAAAGAACATCTCAAAAGGAATCCTGAAGAGTCCAGAAAGAGTTCTGCAACAGTTGTGAAGGGGGTGGTGACAGTGGTGGTGTGTGCAGGGGTTAGGAGTTGTCTATCATCTGAATGATGCAAGATTGCATCAGGCTGGCTAAGAGGCCAGGTAAATAAGACAGGGTAAAAAATCCATTAAATTTCAAACACTGATGATAATCTCATCTTGTGCTTGTGTGTGCGCTTGTTCATGTTGTGTACTCCTTGTTACTGATTTTTCTGTTCTCCATACAAACTGATATAAATTATTAATGATGCTAAGTGTGTTAATTTTCCCAGAAATATTCCAACTTCATTCTGTTTGGCTTTCACCAACGACTAAAGTTCTAGTTATAGAACTCAGACAGCAGAGAACCAGGTGTGGGAAGCATTTTGAGGACAATGCACTACTCCGAACACTGGAAATCACACCACATAACCCACCGCCTTGAATGATACATTTTGATGATTCCAAAGGATCATTATGGAGCCTTAGAGCTGAACCAAATCTTTAAGATGACCAGAGTTGTCTTTAAACACGTAAATGACTTTTGTATAAAACGGGCAGGGGATTCTGCATGGTCCACCAGGATACACTGGGAGACAGATTTCACCTCAGAGGAAGAAAGAACCACATTCTCTCCCAGGACTAACTGAGTTCGAGGAATGATTTCACACACAGTCTGGACAAACACCCAGTGAGGATGCTGCAGTGGAAATTCAAGAATTGCTTGTGTAGGGTTGGGTATATCACCCTAGAGCAGTGGCTCCCAATCAGTTTGCCCTCAGAAGTTTTAGCAATGTCTGAAGATATTTTTGGTGGGGTGGTGGAGGCTCCTGGCAGCTAGTGATTAGAGGCCAGGGATACTGCTAAGCAAACTATAAATGTATAGGACAGCCCCCCAACACACACACACACACACACACACACACACACACACACACACACACACACACACAAGAATTGTCTGGCCTAAAATGTCAATGGTGCTGGAGTTGAGACGGGAAGGAGGAAATTTACTTGGTAATCTCTAGAATTTGCTTTGCCACAAAGAGCTACATTTGAAACAATAAGCACTAAATTTCTTGTCTGTGTCACAGCTCTAGGATAAACCAGTTATATAAAATTTTGTTGAGTCATGAATGTATTAAACTCAAAATAGCCTTTATTCTATTGTTAACTTGCTTTTGTTGCCTTGAATTTCAAGTATTATCTAGTTAGTATTTTAATTGTAACAAAAGTTTTTATTATTATTACTACTAGTTGTGCTGTGGAGATTTAATATTGTCTGCACACTAGAATGAAGTATGTTGGCTGAGTTCTATACAATATGTTTTAAGTTCATCATTTAGATAAGTTTGCAACACAGTAAATGAGCAACATCAACCCAGTTTTACAATATGAAATAAAGATAACCAAACCATCAACCTTATTTATGAACAATACTTTAGCAATCAGGAAAGGTAGGTCTTCCTTTAATGGGCATATTAAACCATTATTCTATGACATAAGGATGCTGCTTCTGTTGGATATTATTTCACCATGTAAAAACAAAGTGTATTATTTTTATTAGAGTTAAAATAATGTCCAATTATGCACAGTTTGATATCAATGACATAAAAGCAATTATGGTGCAATCAAGTAAAATGGCATTGTTGGCAGGTTCCACTTATCATTCCTAAATTACCACATTGGCAAAAGTCAAGCATTTATTAGTGCTGTTGCAAAGTCAATCATATAGTCCATTTACAAGGTCCCCTTTGGTGTTTCTCAAAAGTTGTGCTCACACCTGGGGAGCGTGATTAACTCATGGTGTTATTTTTCAGTTTGCCCTCCCCAGAAAACACCTCGAGATTGGGGTGCATCGTTTCAGAGTTTAATAGGGCCCAAACTCATTTTTATTGAGTCTCGGTCTTTGTTAATTTCCTTCTTAATCAGAATTTTCAATTTCTTGCATATTCTTCAATTATCAGGCTGACTGGAAAATGAAACCATTGTAAAAATTCAATTGAGTAGAATGTTCAGACAATGGTCTGCTCCACTTAATTCTATTTCTCAGTTCACATGGTAAACGAGAAATATGCCTGAAATAATTCAGTTTGTTAAAACACATTCTAAAACGTTTTAGATACCTCAAAGATTTAGTAAGTATACTAATAAAAATAATAGCAAACACTGTATAGTACTTACCATGGGCCAGTCACTGTGCTTATATCAGAATCAATTTTTCCAAAAGAGGCCCTTTCACCCTTTATTTTCTCTCTTTACTTGATAAATCATAATCCATGAGTTCTTAAACAGAACATGTTTCTTATATTGTTTCTGACATCTTTTATAAAATAAACTATAAATAGGATATATAGAATATTACATTAAAATTATAAAAAATAATGAAAAAGTTCAAATTTCATTGTTAACTAGGGCTAATTATAGACTGCTTTCTTTACATAACAGGCAGAAAGTTGAATATGCCCAAATTTCTATTTCTCATTTATTGGAAATTAAAAGCTTGATATATTTTAACCCATTTCCTGTTTGCCCTGAGAATACTCACCAGCAGCACTTAACGAACGGCTGCAGTGTTTAACCTGAAATAACTCACGGATTACAGTCCTAACCTTATCTCCAAAGTTTGCCAGGAAATATCTCACTTTTATTATTTTTGCATCCCTCTAGTACATCAATAGTCTTTGGAAACAAATGACATCATTCTATTTATAGCATTCTGTTTTCAGTAGTTCTATTTCCATTTATAAAATATAGTAATTCTCAATTGCTGAAAATGTCAAATCCTAGAAAATGCAGCATTTCTACACATGATGGTAAATTAACACTGGCAGCAAGCTGCACTTTTTTTTTCTAAAAGCTAAAAGAGCTAAAGACACTTGAGTAAGCAAATTGAATCAGCGGAATAAATCAACAGGAAAACATAGTTTTTAGGGTTATGGAAAACAATAGGAAAGAGTGACGTTTAATCTGCTCAGATTGGTATTTGGGCACAAAATCTTGTTTGGTAAATGAGCTATAATCACACCATCAGAATGTTAGTCTTTAAAAATATCTCAGGCATTAATGTCACAAAGTGAATCAGAATGAAATAGTTGAGCAAAACCTCAAAATCTGATGCCAAGATGCTGCCTAAAAACCCTTCTGAATTACAGAAGCTGAAGGTGAAAAAGACAAGTGAGAAAGCCCCAAGTAAGGAAAAATGACTCCCAAAAACCTCTCAAATATTCTATATAAATAATAAGATTATTTACAAATAATATCTTTACCTCTACATTTCCAATATTAAAAGCAAAGGTAATATATTCAAAATTCATAACTTTCTAATTTCACTACGATGTCCTGTTACCTATGCCCTTGAGATTATATATATGGTGTATATCTATGGTGGAAATGTCACATAATGTTGTGCTGCTGCATATTTCTATCCAACCCCGAGTTTAGTAACATCACACTAGCAGCTTGAAATCAGCTGTGGTGGGAGTATATACACCACAGAAACTGGCAAACACTATAAGAATTTTTTCTTTGTTCAGAGACCTGGTTGTTAAAACATTTACCAGTGCACCCTGGTACCACTCTTCTTGGCCCTAAAATTTTGAGAAAGGTCTCAGTCCTCCCTGACCATGGACTGAAATATTAAATGTTTTTGAATCCCTACCAGCTGACAGATGATATCTGAGTTCACACTAACAGTGATTGATATGCCCCTTCTTCCTTGATTCCTGGAGCTAAGCAGTACTGTGCCATCATTGTAAAGAGTGGAAATTTTGACCCAGCAATTTCACTTCTGGGTATTTATCTGAAGAAAATGAACTCACTACCTTGAAAGATATCTGTACCCATCTTCATTGCAGCATTATTTATAATAGCCATGACAGGGGAACAAGTGTCCACCAACAGGTGAACGGATAAAGAAAATGTGGAACACATACAATAGAATGTTATTTAGCCATAAAAAGAAGGAACTCCTGCTATTTGCAACAACATGGATGGACCTTGAAGGCATTATGTTAAGTGAAATAAATCTGACAGATAAAGACAAATACTGTATGATCTCACTTATATATGTGGAAACTAAACAATAAAGTGAACTCATAGATGCAGAAAACATATTGGTGGGTGCCAGAAACAGGGGCAGAGGGGGAACGCGGAAATGGGGAGCGCAAAAGGGCAAAGACAGTCAAAAGGTACAAACATAAAATAAATAAGTCCTGGGGACGTAATGCATAGGATAGCTACTATAGTTAATAATACTGTATTGTATATTTGAAAGTTGCTAGGAAAGAATATCTTAAAAGTTCTCAGTACAAGAAAAAAATTTGCAACTGTCTGATGACGTTAACTAAACTTACTGCCATCATTTTACAATATACATATGTATCGAATCATTATACTATACACCTGAAACTAATACGTTATATGCCATTTATATCTCAATTTGAAAAAAAGAGTGGAAATTTTGTTCTGATCTCAAGAACCAGTTTTGCTCCCCACCCCACCCATTGTCGTCTTCTCTTTCTGTATCTACTCAGAGAGGGTGATATCATTGTGCAACACAACAAGAAGCAGACGGATAGTTAATCCTCCAAGAAAGAGCAAAGGATAAGGACAGGATGCCTCAACCGCAGTTCCATCTTCATCAGCAGCAGTTGCTGGGGCTGAGTTTTACCTGAAAATACCCAAAGGCAACAACTTGTCACAGCAAGACCTCTTTCTTCATGAAGTCCAGCCGGTTTAACCTCCATTAAAAAGTGACCTGGTTTCCTTTTTTTTGGAATGCTTATTTTCCCTGTATATTTTACTACTTGCCAAATAACATCCATGGCCTTATTAGGCTAAAGGACATTTAGCTCTTTCCTGATTTGTGTTTTACATGTTTGTTTTGTCATCACAAAATGTCCCATGCTAAATAACTCTGTTTATCCTAAAGCTGTGTTGCCATCCATCTAAGGCCTAGGTAACTGCTAGGCCCTATCATGCTCACATAGCGTCTCTCTAAACTCAAGCTGCTTCCCCAATAAAAATGATATTTTATTTTATTAATATATTTCAGTTCTTCCCACAGCAAGATAGGTCTACAGACAAATGTTAAATTAAAATTAGGTGTTAAGAGTATTGGGGGAATGGTTGCGGTAGAGAGGGAGGGCAGAAGAATGTAAAGTGCACTAAATTCTTTGTCAAGCAGAGGAAGAAGTCTGAAATTAATAATTTATCTTGACTCTAGTTTTAGATGTGTTAGTTAGGTTCTTTCAGCCAGCATGAACAGGGGGAAATAATTATGTTGCCTCATTAACGGGAACTTATTTATGATGAAGCAGAGCCAAAATGTACACAAGTTCTATGAGAGATGCAAGTAAGTAAAGATGATTCAGACCCTGCTCTGAAGAGAATTTCCAAACTTCCCCAGGTGTATTCTAAAGAGTTGTTGCTTTTTCTCTTGAAGACCTCAGATAAACTCCTACAACATAGTGCCTTCGCATATAAAGAGAGAAGAGGCACAGATGGATAATTATGAGAATTCTATTTCTTTAATCTGGATATTATTCAAGTGAGAGTTAGGAACTTTAGTGATAGAACAAAAATGAATCTCATTTCTTAGTTAAATGTATTCAGTCCAGAAATTGCCCTTTCCCCTTGAACTTAGACAATTTCAGATTGGTGACATTTTCTCCAATATTAGTCTTTTTTAAAAAAGAAAAAGGAATCAATACTTTGGATATTTGCACAAACATTACTGACTATAGAAAGGATCTTAGAGTATATACGATTTCCTATTTTACAGTGATTGAAAGCAAGGTGACTTCATTACTAAAATATGTTGTCTATTTTCAAATTACTGCTAATACTACATGTAATGGTGAAAGATTAAATACATTTCTCTTAAATTTGGAAGGAAGAAAAACTTCCTTCGCTATTCCTATTCATCATTGTATTAGGGCTAGTGCAACAAGGCAAGAAAAAAAAGGTACACATATTAGAAAAGTGTAAAATTGTCTTTATTCACAGATGACATAATTATGTATATAAAAAATCCTTAGGAATCTAAAACAAAAGCTAGTAAAACTATTTGTTAATTTAGTAAGGTTTCAGGATACCAGGTCAATATATATAAATTAATCGTATTTATCTCAGCCAGCAATTAAATTGAAAATTGAAATTGAAATATCCAGTGCCATTTACAATAGGGAAAAAACCATAAACTATTTAGAAACAAATTTAACGAAATATTCGCAAGATCAATAAGTGGAAAATTACAAAATACTGCTGTGAGGAATTAAAGAAGAACTAAACAAATGAAGAGACACACTGTGTTTGTGCTTTGGAAAACCCCATATTGTTATCAAATCTCCCTGAATTTACCTATAGATTCAATGCAATTCCATTCAAAATTCCAGTGGGATTTTTTATAAAAGCTGACAAGCTGACTTTAAAGTTATATGAAAATGCAAAATATATAGAACAGCCAAAAAAGTTTTGAAAAAAAAAACAAAGTTTGAAAGACTTGGAGCATTGATAGTCAGTTTTTTCTTATATATCCACACTCTTCTAAAGTCTATAGGTAAGTATGACTATTATGTTGTCCAGATTTTTTGTATTAAGAAAAATCTTCCACACCCTTTCTAAATGTTCTGAGCACCCAACTCCAGTGAGAGTTGTCCACACACCCAAGAAATTCTCTGACACCAGCAATATGTACTACAATTCAACTCAATTCCGACATTACCAGGAACCAGCATCAGATTCCACAGGTTAAGAGCTCAGCCCCACAAGGCTACTCTCCACTTGTGTTGCCAATCGCAAGTTCAGGTTGTCACCAGTGCTTCTGATTGACCAGCTGTAGATCCAAGGTTCCAATGACCCCTCCTTGGGTTTAATTAATTTGTTAGAGCAGCTCACAGAACTCAGAGAAACATTTTACTTATTAAATTACTGGTTTATTATAAAAGGATATAACTCAGGCACCACCAGACAGAAGAGATGTGCAGAGCAAGGTATGAAAAGGGGTACAGAGCTTCCAAGCACACCACTCTCCCCGAATCTTCCTGTGTTCATCAACCTGGATGCATTTTGAACCCCATCCTTTTGGGGTTTTATGGAGACTTCATTACATATGCAGACTGATTAGATCATTGGCCACTATTGATTAAACTCGGTCTCTAGCCCGTCTCCTCTCCCAGGAGGTCAATGCTGGTTGGGGCTAGGAGGGGAGAGGGCTGCGTCATGAGGAGGGTTGGAGAGGATTGAAAGTTCCAACCCTCTAATCACATGATCGACGCCCCTAGCAACTAGTCCACATCCTTAGATGTGTTCCAAAAGTGACCTCATTAACATAAACTCAGTTGTGGTGGGAAGGGGCTTGTTAAGAACAAAATACATTTCACCTTTAAAGCTCTGAAGGATTTCAGAAACTGAGGACAAGAGATACATATTGTGACAAAAGATGCTCCCATTGCTCTTAATGCTCAGGAAATTCCAAGTGTTTGGGGAGCTGTGAGCTAGGAACTGTGGGTAAAGACCAAATATATATGAAAAATATATTTTGATCATTTGAATGACCAAAGATATATTTCTTATAAATTATAATATCACACTTTCACATCCTGGCTTGAAATAGAACTGCCTACACCAGTTATTTTATTTTTTAACGTGGACTTATGAGAAGAATGTGGTCTTTTGGATTTGAATAGACATGAATTCAAAACTTGGACTGTTTTTAATTCAAAACTGCATTTACTTACAGAATATAGTTTAGCTAGTAGGTAATACATAAGATATTATATCTAGTTCATAAAAACCCTTTAAGATATCTCACTGAAGAATTCTTTCACAATGTGTACATATATAAAAGCATCTCATAGTATACTTTAAGCATATAATTTATTTGTCGATTATACCTTAATACAGCTGAAAAAATAAAATTTATGTGTATACACACTGAAAAAATACAGCTGAAAAAATAAAATTTATGTGTATACACACACACTCACATACTTACATACACACATATATAAAAAATATCCCATAGAAGAAGAACAAGCCACTGTTAGATAATAATTTCAGCTGAAATTTCCTGGGTCACCTTGCATAGCTAGAGCTAGAGCTAGTGACTCCACCAAAACTGAATGCCAATATGTGTGCTGTCCCAAGATTTAACAATTAAATTCTGTCCAATGTTAGGTAGTCATAGTAACAAATTGGTTATTTTGTTCTTGGAAATGAAGTGATGATCTACTCAAAAAGCTAATTTCATATTGTTGATTAGAAGAAAATAAGACGCTACAGTTTCAAACCCTGTCTTTAAAAGCCTAATAAAAACATAAGTATTTTGTGGTTATTAAATTGAGTGCTTTCCTGAAAGTGTCATCTTACTTTGCATGTGTATAACACAAATTGACAGAAAATCAACTTGCCTCAAAGGTGAAAATCATGCTCACACCAATTATTGCAGCTAACAGTGCTTGAATATATTTATAAAACATACATTTTGATTCAGAGCACCTAATTGAGTAAATAATTCTGCACAGAAATAAGTACTTAATAATTATTTGTTGGTCTACTTCTAACATCTGATTTTATCTACTAAATCTGCTAAATAAAAACCTGCAGTCAATAGAGAAACAGCAAACATTCTACTAAGAATAATAATCTCTGAGCCTCTAATTCTTCCTTAGTTTGGGTAGGACTCACCTTCCAGTCATTGTTATGTTTACTGAGTATCTACTATGTGTCAGACTCTGTGTTAGGAACTGGGGATACAAGGGTGAATAAGACTTTTATGGCCTCTGTCCTTAGAAAATTTATAGTGTTTCAGAGACATTTGAAGCAACTATTACAAATGGTGCTATTGTAGTGTTAGAATAAAGGCTAACCTAATCAAATGAATTTTAAACTAAGACCTGAGGATAAGAAGGAGACGACAGGCCCTGTGAGCGTGGAACACCTGCGTAGCAGAAAATATCCAAAAGGAGAGAAAACGATGCAAGCTACTGCTTAGTTTCATTCTTGCTCACCTTTGGGTATCCTAGACGGTTCGATGATCTAAACTAGTAAGTTTTCAATAACTAATAAACTAATAAGCATTGAACTGTTTTATGGAACATCTCCAGACTTCATTTCTTTTCCATCTAAACTTCCAGCATCTACATATTAGAAATATTCAAATTGTGGTCCACTTACCAGCAGCATCAGCTTGCAGGAAGTGGGCGTTCTTGGTCTGCATCTGTATGTGTTTCCTAAATTGTTTCTTGCTGTAACAATTTACCATAAACTAGGTGGTTTAAAACAACAAAAATGTATATTCTCAGAGTTCTGGGGGCCAAGTGTTAAAAATCAAGGCGTCAGCAGGACTGTGCTCTAGGAGAGAACACATGTGCTCTTCTGGCTTCTAGCGGCTCCAGGTGTTCCTTGGCTTGTGGTTGTAAAACTCCAATCTCTGTCTTCACATGGCTGTCTTCCATGTGTTTCCTCTTTTATAAGGACACACCATTGGATTTAGGGCCCATCTAGATAATCCAGGATGATCTCATCTGGAGATCCTTAATTATATCCACAAGACCCCTTTTCCAAATAAGGTCACGTTCGCAAACGGGTGAATATATCTTTTTGGAGGACACTATATCATCAACTATACCACTCATTAAATCAAAATCTCTGGGTACAGGGTCCAGAGATCTGTGGTTTAACAAATTATTCAGGTGATTCTTACGATGCTGAAGTTTGAGACTCAATGGACCAACTTCTTTCTGCTCATCTGGGTTCTATTATTAGCTTCTCCTAGTCAACTTTTTCCGGCTGCTCGTCAGAGAAAGGTCATTACAGGAAGCAGGAACCATTCTTCTAGATTAATGTCATCATTATTGAACAATGACATACTTAAAAGAACCCAAAAATTAACCTTTTCCTTTTCTCAAAAACAACAAAAAAAAAAATTGACATATGGCTTGCTGAGAATGTCATAATATTAGGGCAGACCACTTTGTGCATAGGGCACTCCTTATGTACCAGCAAATATGGAAATCAAATGATGAGGATTTTCAAGAAAAATAGACTTAAACAGCATCATTCACTATATCGAAGATATTAAATCTCTTTAAACATAAGAAATATGAAGTTTTCCTCATTCAGAGAACCATTAGCCATCATTCTCAGCACTATGATAAAAATAACTACAAACATGAGATTTTAAAGGTTTTTTATTTTGGAAAATAAATAGAAAAAAAGGAAAAAAGGAAGGAAGGTATACTATGTCCTAATCCCATTAACTTTTAAGATTTTGCACTCATTCCAAGGTCTTCTGTTACCTATTTTATAAATAAGCCAGGTCCAAGGGTTAATTGTATTTTAAAAATCTGCAGTGGTCTTAAAATGTCAAATGGAAATCTTTTAAAATTTTCTTCATCTTTACAAGTTCTTTAAAAGTGCCTAAAGCATTGGTACTGATCTTATGTAAATTCCATTTACATTTTTTCATATAGAAAAACTCAGTTTGCATATGACAGACAGACAGACAGACAGACAGATACGACCACAGAGGTATGAATTAAACAGGGTGCAAACGTGTTCACTTTATTCGTGTAACTCAATTAAATCTGTTTCCAGACTGCCTAGTGGCAGACAAAATCCAAGCAGTTCCTGGATTTTCTCAGTCCAGCAGTGATTTTTAACTTAACTCCAATTTGTAATCAGATCAGTTACCACATTAAACCTTAATGAACTGAATGTTCTGTCTTCTTCCAACCTTCTCTCTGGGGTAGTATCTGCATCCCAGGGAAGCATATGGAAGCATTACAGTGTTGGTAGGCTATGAGTCACTTCTCTGAGGTTGTCTCTGCTGGTGTCTACTAGGAATGTAATTTGTCTGTCCTCTTGGTTCAAGGTGTTCCGCACTTCCTCAGGCAAGGCTCAGAGCTCTTCACAACTGGCCCTCTCTTTGCTCTCTGGTGCTGCTGGTCCTCAAGGTTCAGTTCTGCATTCCATCTTGTCCTTGGATGGAAGTGCAAGCAGCACTATTTTGCTGAAGACCTTCTCAACCCTGCTATCAGGTGACGTCCTGATAGGTGGTTTACCAGCTCTCACCCTTAGCTAACTTCTGTGTCCCCAAGCTGGGCCCATAAGAATAACTGGATCTCAGGATCCATGGGAAAGTTTTGTGTGTGTGTGTATGTGTGTGTGGTGGTGGTGGGGGCGTGTTTCTGGCCCACTCTTTTCCATCTACACCATTCTGCCATTTTATTAAGCCAGCCATGGAGCAAGGCATTTCTCTCAGAGTTTTGCAATTATTCTAGATTTCTCCTGGGACTTTCCTCTCTGGGATTCTGAGATGTAAGGAAGATTTGAAAGGGTGGAGACACATACCCTGTGTGGGGTTCAGAGAGTGAAGTCACTACACTGCTTCTAATTTCCTGCTGTCTTCTCTCCAAAGTTTCTCCTCATCTCTAGCTTGGATGCTATTTAGTAAGTGTGAGGATTAGGGAACAAAATATAAGCATGTTCTTTCAGTTCCTCAAATTCATTTCCGGACTCTTCTATCTCACACCCACCTCAAACTTAGACCAAACAGCTGTGAATTATTCCTAAATCAATAGAAGTGCTTGCCAAATGGGAAAAAGTGGGCAACTATACAAGGTGGACTTAAAAAGTGCAGCAATTAATGATCAGAAATATTATCCTGCAATGCTCACAATAAATACTTAACAGAATTCTAGCTTTTAACCATTTTCTCCTTCAAATCAGTGTACATGGGTAGACACAACTATAAAAGTGAAGTTATGTGCCAACTGTCCGCATAGACTCCACGTTTTCTTAAATAGCAATATAAATGTTTGATAAACAGTAAGATGTGAGATCAGGGACAGAAGCCAAGAGAACATTCATATGATATAAATTTTGATATACAGTTAAAGGAAGCTAGATTGGTGGTGTTCGAAAGCATTTAGAATCATTCAGAGAAAAACTGGAGATTTTCATGATTCTTCAAGTTTCTATCCTCAACTCTGTAAAAGCAAATGAAAGATGCAGAAAACCAGTGGAGAAATGACAATGTACAGATAATCACTTGGAAATCTCACTTCGTTTGAAGACAAATAATGGTCATAACAAAGGTGACTTACCTCAACAGAATTTAAAAGGCAAATAATTTGAAATAAGAAGTACAGGGGTATTTAATATGTTGAGCTGCTTAGAGTGGTTCATTGCAAATCAGCTGGATTAATGTTTCCCTAGCAGAGAAGCAATTATATTTAAGAAAGTTTTAAAAGGTGGTAACTAAGCAACTACATTCAGCCTACACGAATTGTTCATCAACTCTCGTAAATTATAGAAAATGACAGCCTGTCGTTATAGAACAGAGACATACAAAATTAGGGCATTGTTATTCTTTGTTCCTCCTACAGAAGAAAGATAAATTATATCTTTGGCAATGGTTAAGTTAAATAACTACAATAAGTATTAAATGTTAGTGTGTCATAGTGAAAATGCATAAAAAGCCCAAGAGTTTTTCAAAGAATGACCCTTGTCAGCAGAGAAAAACCCTCCCCTGACCTGACTCCACATAATATCTTTTCTGTCACAGCAAAAGCTGTTCAAAACTCTCTACTTTATTGGCAGAATTTTAAATGAGTCTTTGGTAGAAGAGCTCTGTAAGAAAAGACCTGTATTAGTACTATTCATAACTCGGAATTCTTTATGCTCTCTAATAAGATGATGATATTCTTGGAGTCAACACTGTTTTGATGATGGTACCTTAATGACTGCCTAACTATTCCTTTAGATGAGATCACTATGTAGCAGTGCATGAAATCTAAACGCCCCTTTTAAGAGTATCAGGGAAACACCTTATTTATTGGGTAACAAAATATTTCTTTTAAAAGAATATGTCGCTGAATTTAGTAAATGTGTGACCACTATATAACAGATAATGTAAGTGTTATCAAATTTTAGGGAAAACCTATTGAACAAATGTATTTTGAAGTTTTGTTCATTCCCTATTTATAAAAAATAATCCCCATGGTTGAATAAAACCAGATCTCTACTAAGCTACATATTTCCACTTCAAAATGCATTATAAATAATACATCTTTAGAAATAATGGAGTATTTCCTTACACCCACTTCCCACACCTCTTCACAGACTAGAATGACCAAGTTCAGATGGAAATAATGAGCACAGAGTGGCTCTTTCCTACCACTCAGCAGCAACCATTTTACACAGTTATTTCTCTCTAATGGTGGCTCTCACCATCATGTCAGTAAAACTTCTAAGAAAAGGAGAAACCCTGTTCATTTCGGCACACCTTACTGCCATGTAGGGCATTGTTATTGACTGTGGCCTAGAAAAGCGGGTAAGAAAGGTAAGACCAATGTCAAAAGCAATGAATGAATTGGGACTAAACAGACAACGGGCCATTCCAGAGGCCCACCTGCCTTATCATGGTCCCTTTCCAAGGCTACATGAATTTTCTTTCATTCCATTTCTCTTTCTCTCTTCACCGAGTATCTCTACTCAATAGACATTCTGCTTTCTCATAGCTTCTGCTTCTTCATAACCTTATTTTACCCAAGGCCTTGTCGATATTTCATAATACTCTTTCATTGCTACCTCCCACTTTTAACTAGATAATTTGTTGTCATCACTTAGTTTAAATTTTTGAAAAAAAGAAAATGAGTAACCCAGTTTGTCTCTCTCAGCCAGAGCATGTTATTATTGTCTACTACCTTGCGTATGGGTTGAAGTATCCAAAATTCTTAGATACTCCTCCTATCCAGAGATGGGGAGGTGGTCTTCTGCTCTTGATTTTGGGCTATATGAACACAGTAAAAGTGACACTGCCCACGTTTCCAGAGCCAGACCTTAAGAAACTAATAACTTCCTCTTGGAATCTAGCCATCATGCTGTGAGGAAGCCCCAGCCCACAAAGAGGGGCCAGGTAGGTGCTGTAGCTAACAATTCCAGCTGAGATCCCAGCCAACAGCCAGCATCAACCACCAGACATGTATGAGTAAAGCTGCCTCAGATGATACTAGTCCCCAGCCATTCAATCATTCCCAATCTTTCTAGCTGATGCATCAGATAACATAGAGCAATGACAGGCCACTCTTACAGTGCCCTGTCTGAGCTCTTGATCCACAGCATCTATGAGCATAATAAAATGCATGCTTTATACCACTAATTTTTGGAATAGTTTGTTCTGTAGCAATAGATAATTGGAAAAGATTTTGGTACTGTAAGTCAATTATCTATAGCTGCATGAGTTAACAATACACTTTAGTGGCTTGAAGCAACAACAATCATTTTCTCTTCTCTCCTGTTTCAGGGGGTCAAGAATTTGAGAAGCGTTCGGTTGGGTCATTTTGGCTTAGGGTCTCCTATGTAGTTGCAATCAGATGAAGGCTGGAGCTAGAAGACCATCAGGGCTGAAGTGCTGGTGCCTCACCAGGCACCTCTTTCTTGTGAAGTTTCAACAGCTCTCTGTGTGGTCTCTCCATATGGGCTCATTTGGGCTTCATTGCAGCATGCCTCAGGGTAATAAAAGTCTTACGAGGTGGTTTCAGGCTCCAGTGTGACTGTTCCAATGAACCAGGTGACAGATATATTGCCTTTTCTTACCTAGCTTCTAAATTACATACCGTACTCTGTTGGTTAATTGGTCACTAAGTTCAGCTTAGGTTCAAGGAGTGGGGATACTTCGACCCCACCTTTCAAAGAGAGAAGTTTCCAAGAGTTTGCAAATGTCTCTTAAATATCTCTGAATACAATAAAGAAAAAGTAAATAATAATTATAATAATTTTTATTTAAGAGCAGAGGGAAAATGAAGAACCACCTTTTAATCCTGAAATTCTAGATTTACATATTTGTGATCAGGTAGTATCTATTTCTGTTCTGCATTTTTCTATTAGTATTTTATTAGTATTCTATTAGTATTCTGCATTTTTCTATTAGTATTACAAGCTTTGTTGTTATTATTATAATCTCTTAAATCAAAATCACAATGAGATGTCACCTCACGTCAATTGGGATAGTTGCTCTAAAAAAATGACAACAGAAAGTAACAAGTGTTGGCTAGGATGTGGGAGAAATTGGAACCCTTGTATATTGTTGCTGAGAATTTAAAATAGTGCACCACTGTGGAAAATAGCATGATGGTTCCTCAAAAAACTAAGAATAGAAATACTATATAAGCCAGCAATTTAACTTCTGGATATATATCCAGAAGAATTGAAAGCATGTCTCAAAGTGATATTTGCACACCTCTGTTCATAGTGGCATTATTCACAAGAGCCAAAAGGTAGAAGCCACCCAAATAAACATTGATGGATAAATGGATAAACAAAATATAGCATAGATGATAGATAGATAGATAGATAGATAGATAGATAAATAGGTAGATAGATAGATAAATAGGTAGATAGATAGACAGATACATAATGGAATATTATTCAGCCTTAAAAAGGTAGAAAATTCTGACAAGTGCTACAACATAGATGAACCTTAAGGACACTATGCTAAGACAAATACTGTATACACAATTCCACTTATATAAGGTATCTAGAGTAGTTGAATTCATAGAAACAGAAAGTAAAATAGTGGTTGCCAGAGGCCGGAGAGAAGAGAAAACGGGGAATTTGGGAATATGGAAAAGTTCTAGAGACTGGTTGCTCAAAAATGTGAATCTACTTAACTCTACTGAATGGTACACTTAAAAGTAATTAAGGTGATCAATTTTATGCCATGTGGATTTAACCACAATTTAAAAAAAAATGTTTAATGTTTAATGCATTACATAGCTCAGCTGTGGACAACATGTACATACATATGCATAATTATGCATCACTCATTTATTTAGACAAAAATTGTGATATGACATTTGCAGAATAAAGGAAGCTTAGCATGGGGGAGGATGAAAATAGTTCAAGAGAACCAAATTTTCAATGACAGGATGTCAATAAAGTCTAAAATTGAAAAATCAGTAGAGTAGCATAAACACATTATTCAGAAATAGAGGATAGACACATGCGCTGGTCTTAAGGCATTTGCTCTCAGCCTTAGATTTCATCCTTCACCTGCTCTGTTCTGTCTAACAAGAGAGGTATCAGATCTCTGTAGGCATCATTCCCCAAGTTGTCCTGTCAACTGGAGATAGCTGGTTTGGCCAGTGGGTGAAACTGTCAGGAAACTGAATGGCAAGAGAAGGAGAAAAGAAAACATTTTTTTCCCTCCTTCTATACCTCGTGTGCCATCTCAAACGCTGTCTGTGTTTTCCCCATGACTCCAGCTCCCACCAGAGACACTCCCCATTGTTCTAGGTTCCGCTTGGTTACCCTGGCTACTGAGCTGAACAGCACTTTCTCTCTCCAGCCTAGGTTTCCTGATGTTGCAAATCTTTAGTTGTTCACCAACCCCTACTTGGCTTCCCTGCTTTGCCATTTCTAATTACTGCATTAAAGTTCCTCCGTTGTGAGAGTTTTGTTTCTGCCTACCATATAGCTGAAAAGGTGTTCTTTCCACTCCAAATACAGGAAAAATATCATGGACTACAAATTCATACTTTTCTTTAACCTACCAGAAAGCTGAGTTCAAAGGGCAACCAAGTAAACCAAAAGCCAGGATAAGACAGGAATCTCCAAGGAGATGGAAGTACTGGCTTACTTGTGGCAGAGAATTAGAGAAAGAGACACTAAACACCAAACAAGTGGGCAAGAAGAATTCATTTAAAATTCTTAACAAGTTGCTAAAGGCTCTGTGTGGACTATTGTGACATCATAGAACCTGTGCGAGCTTCAGACACAAGGGGAGTTCATGTCTATTTGCGGGTCTTCTTCACAGCCCTCCAAGGGGTGCTCATGAAAAAGATCTGGGCAAGGTAGGAGATGGGGCAACGCTTCACTTCGTAAAGTGGGAAAGGCACAAAGCTCATCGAAACCCTTTTCTGTGGAAAAAAGCCTTAAGTCACTGGGGAAAGGGCAACAAACCATCTCAATCCCAGGTGAAGGTGGTAAGCAATGGATGTACATTCTATACCCAAAAACAACCTCTTTAAAAAAAATAATAACCTAAATATAGTAATAAGTCAACAGTGGAGATCAATGAAATATAAAATACTCAACTGATCCCAAAAGAGAGGAAAAGGAGCAAAGAATAGACAGGACAAACAAATAGTAATTTTAAATCCAACCACATCAATAATCACACTAAATGTAAATAATCCGAACGTTCTAATTCAAAGGCAGAGATTATCAGATGGATTAAAAGAAATCCACAGATATGTTAAAAGTAAAAGGATGAAATAAGATATACCATCAGTCCCTCGATTCTCAGGCCTTCAGCTTTGGATTTATGCTACCAATTTTCTTGGTTCTTCAAATGGCAGATGGCAGGTCCTAGAACTTCTTGGCCTCCATAAGCATATGAGTCATTCCTGTAATAAGTCTCCTCTTAAATTTCCTGTTTTTTTCTGGAGAACCCTAATACAACATATACATGAAAAGGCATTTCTATCCAGAATACTACATAAAGATCTATTAAACTCAATTACAAGAAGACAAACACCTCAAGTAAAAATTGATAAAAAGACAATAAGCATATGAAAAAAAATGCTCAACATTATTGGTCATTAGGAAAATGCAAATTAAAATTACATTGAGGTTCACTATACTCCTATCAGGATAGTTAAAATTTTAAATATTGACAAAACCAAAATATTGGTGAGAATATGGAACAACTAAAATTCCATTCTTTGCTGGTAGGAATGCAAAATCATAGATCACTATGGAAAACGGTGTGACAATTTCTTATAAGGTTACACCTACTCTTATCATAGATCCAGCAATTCCACTCCTAGGTATTTACAAGAATGTAAATACTTGTACAAGAATGTTCATAGACACTCCATTCATAACAGCCCAAAACTGGAAACAATCCAAATATCTATCAACAGGTGGACGGATAATGGAGTTGATCCATTCCTACCCCAGTGCCATGGTGTTTTAATAACTATGCTTTCTAATATGTTTTAATACCTTATCTGGCAAGTTTTCACTCTTTGCTACTTTTTTCAGGAATTTTTGGTAAATTCCTGCACATTTTTCTTCCAAATTAATTTTATAATATTCTTTTCAATTCTCCTTCAACCCAAAACTCCTATAAGATCTAATTTAAGAAAAAAAAATTCATACTAGATTGAATCCATCAACCCAAGGATAAGGCATCATCATCACTTAATTAAATTGCTCTTATTGGGTATCTGCTAATTTATACTACAATTCACTCCCAATATCTCACCTAGAACACTTCAATTTTTCTATTAACAATGTTGTATTGCTGAGTTTGGGGCTATGGAGATAAATTTCACCATGTGCTCAAGGCCAGTTCCTCAGCGACATGATCAAAATTAGAAAGCAGGATGTTTGTTACCGTAATAGAATTCAGTTTAATTTAATTCAATAATCATATATTATGCACCTACTTTGTGTCAGAGAAGGTGCTCATTTTTGTAAGGACTGAAAGACGAACAACCTGTGGGCCCTACTGTCAAGGATCTTTCACTTTATGATGGTGGGTACCATGTAATCAAAAAGCTTCATGGGAAGCAGTGTTCCAGTTGTGTGGGCACAAGAGGAGAAACTTCCTAGGTAAGAAAAAAAGTAACATGACAAAGTCAAGAGTTTAACATTCTGTATAAAAGTATTGATTCGACTCCTTATACCTTTTTCCTAATAAACCCTAAGGCCTAGAAATCTGCTGAGCTTGGTGCTTTGGTGACTGAGTCTAATTTGCTTCTAACCGTAAGGTTTAGAACATGCTGAGATTGTATTTTGTTTTGCAATCATATTTCTCACATTACCTGTTTAGGTGGTAATTCTTTTTTTAGCTAAAAACAGAATTTGCCAAAGAAACTTAACAGAGAAATTAGTGTAGGAATGAATGGTGGAGCAACTCTTCACTTAATATTTTATCGTTAATTATAAATTTACTGCATAATTTCAGTTCCTAAGGAAGCTTAAATTTTGTTCTAATTATAAGAGACAAGTGGTGTGTATCAGAAGCAGCTGCTCCAGAAAGAATTTTTGCTAGCAGTCGTCTCCAAATTACACACACACGAATGCATTTGGCTTTATCTTTCCATTCAACCCTGATATGTGTGGGTTTGTAATTTTTTCACATATAAAGAAAAATCAGTTCATATCTCAAAATTTTTATTAGGCCTATTTATTTTATTTTTTCAATTCTATGAATAGCTGTACAAAATAACCCAGCTGAAATCATTAAAATGTAGGGAGGAAAGGAAGGAGGGAGGAAGGGACAGAGGGATTGAAGGAGGAAAGGAGAGAGGGAAGAAAAAAGACAAGAGAAAGGAAACACGGAAAGGATAAAAAGACGAATAGGAAAAAAGTTCAGACAGAGGACAGACTACTGAAGAGTACAGAATAAAGAGGAAAACGTGACTCCTGCACTGAATCTGCATGGTTACAACACATCCTGGCCTAATAGTGAAAGGAAAACTGAAATGTTGTAACTAAGTTAGACACTCTAGGATCATTCCTGACTTCCTGTCCCTTACTAACTGTGAGGTCATGGACAAATCATTTTCTAAGCCTTAGATTCATCATCTGTGAAATGAGCTTAATAATAATATCTGCTACCTAAGGTTGACATCAAATAGTAAAATAAGAACTATAATGTGATATCATATCACGCTTATCAGATAAGCAAAAATATTCATATCTGATAATAACAAGTGTAGTAGAGAGGTTAAAAAATAAAATTCTAATGCACAGTTGACGGGACTATAAAGTGGTAAGAAACTTAACAATAGAAAAATTTAGAAATGCACATACTGTATGACTCAGCTATTCCCTTCCTAGAATGTGCCCTACAAAAACTCCTGTACGTGTGAACAGAGACACATACACAAATGTTTATCACTTTATTATTTGTAATTGCCCCAAATGGAAAAATTCGAATGTCCTTTAACAGAAAAATGGGTAAATCATAGCATATTCACATGGTAGTGAAAAGGAATAATGCAGAGTTATATGAATCAGTAGAGATGACTGTCCTACACATATTCGGGTTTAACAAGGGCAAGGCACAATGGAAAAAGAAGGTGAAAGAACTTTACCCAGGGAGCCTGGGCTTGAAGCTAGATATAGCTAATGTGCTCTTGGTTGTACATTAAATAGATTTTCTTATATTAAGATGAGGCATTTAAAAATCTGAATGCACAAAGATCTGTGTGTGATGTGGGAGGAGGGAAGTGAGTGTCAAAGTGGTGGAATATGATGAGCATTTGTTCTTTTTGCCTACCCAGCCTCTCTATCCTTGTATGCGTCAGCCACGCTTTTTGTCCCTATCAATTATGATCCCCCTTAAACCTCCACCCTGACCAGTGGTTAGAGACAGAATTTAATCTAGGTAAATTAGACACCCTAAATCTCCTGAATACATCTTGAGTGGAGTGACAAAAAGATGAAAAGTGATGTCAGTATCCCCAAAAAGCTCATGACTAACCTGGTCACAAACTGATCACATTGGATCCCCTCCTTCATGGAAGAAGTAGCAACTTAAAGCACAATAATTGATATTTATTTTGGATCTGGATTTGCCATCCTGGCCTGCTATGCTTCTGCCAACAAAACCATTTATAGACTTATTGAATGGATTATTCACCATTATGATGTCCCATAAAATGTTGCTTCTGTTCAAGGAGCTCCATTTACAAGAGAAGAGAAGCAATGAGACCCACTAGTTTACACAACATGGCAGTTAATTTTACATTATGGAATATAATTGCTAAACACTGACGTAGAGTGGAGCAGTGTTACCTGGTGCTGGATTTGGAAACATAATGCCCCACAGAAATAGCCAAGTCTCATTCACCATCATTTCTTTCCAAGTGTCATTTTTCTTTTCTTTCACAAAATATATCTCCATATCGTGAATTCAACAACTCCAGAGTTAAACTCTTTCTGCCCATCGAATGATTGTCTGCCCTGAATTCCAGATCGGAGAACTATGGCTGGAATCTGCTGACAATACTGTCATCATATTTTTCACACACACAAAAAAACAATTTATGGACAATAGCATTGTCTTGGTCAAGATATATAGGGAATAATAGAAAGGATGAGGTTTTTGAGTGGATTTACTGCTTCACTTAGTGATGATAGCCATTAATGTAAGGATTTGTCACACTGCTCACAAAGCCCTTCTCAAACCTGGCTGCCTTATAACTATACAGCGCTTTATACATAAAAATATCTGTCTAATGGTGTTCTGCTATTTTAAAGTAGAAAGTGTCTCTATAATGGGAGTTCTGAGACAGCAATATATGTATTGTTACCCTCACCACCTTTGATTCTAACTGTGAAATGTAAATCTGACGATACTAATGAGAAGCACACCTGTGAAAGCTAAGTCTGCATCCCAAACAAAGCAGGTGCAACTGAGACCTTTCTAAAGTTTCTGTTTGGGCTTCACAGGCTAGCAGAAGGAGCACAGGAGGCTTTTCATAGGCTTTTATTTGGATTGCTTCAAACTAGACTAAAGCTATAAAGCACAAAAGAACGTACTAACACAAAATAGTTTTTAGGAGAACTGATCAGGTATATTACAGGACATCCCTTTATTAGTCTGATATTTTTCTCATGAATAGACTTTTGGTGAAGAAGACATAAAGTGCCATTCTCATATCATACCGAGGATGTGATTTATGACCGTTGATGCTGACCTTGATCACCTGACTGAAGTAAATTTTGTTAGGTTTCTCCACTGTAAAGTTCCTCTTTTCCCCCACCACCTTCCAAACTGTACTCTTTGGAAGGAAGTCACTATGTGCAACTCACATTTAAGGAGTGGGGGTTATATTCCCCCTCCTTTAGGGCAAAATACCTATCTAAAATATTTGAAATTCTTCTTCGCGGAAGAAAATAATTGTTCAATTTCAGTATACATGTGTAATAGCATCAGAGTCGTTAACCTGTACACATGAGACACAACTTTATCAGCTAGAGTACACACTTACATACAGTTCCTTTTGACTTTAGTCTTACAGACTCCTCTCATTTCCAAAGTTACTTAGACCTACTCACTTGAATGAGATTATTTAAAACACTTGATTACAAAATAGTCACAGGATGTAAAATACAGCATAGGGAATAAAGTCAATAATATTGTAATAACTATGTATGGTGTCAGGAGGGCACTAATCAAGAGAATCATTTTGTTAAGTTATATAAATGTGTAACCACTATGCTGTACAGCTGAAACTAATAAAATATTAAATGTCAACTGTGATTTTAAAATTTTTTAATTAAAAACAAAAAGTGTATAATACATTTAAATTCTCTTGTCACAATCTGCATTCCATGCATAGATCAGACCCCCTGAACTTCTACATGATTTTTTTAAATTCTCATACATTAAGTTTCACTCTTTGTGCTATAGTTTTTGACAAATGCATAGTCATATAACCACTATTACAGTGCCATACAGAATAGTTTCACCACCTTAAAACCTCCTTCCTGCATTTCCCCTACTCATCTCTCCCTCCCCACTGGAATCCCTGGCAACCACTGATTATTTTTTTTATTATGTATATAGTTTTGCCTTTCCAAAAGGTTGCATAATTAGAATTATACAGTATGTAGCCTTTTTAAACTGGCTTCTTTCACTTGACAATATTCATTTAAGTGTCTTCCATGATTATTATAACTTAATAGCTCACTTTTCACTGCTGAATAGTATTGCATTATATCAATGTACCACAGTATATTTATCCATTCACCTACTGGGGGACATCTTGGTTGCACATGGCTTTTGGAGATTATGAATAAAGCTGTTATAAACATGTATCTGTAGGTTTTTGTGTCGACATAAGTTTTCAACTCATTTGAGTAAATACCTAAGAGTGTAATTTCTGGACCATATGGTAAGACTTTGTTTAGCTTTGTAAGAAACTGCCAAACTGTCCTCCAAAGCAGCTGCACCATTTTGCATTCCTACCAGCAATGAATGAGAGCTTCAATAACAGATTTTTTCAATCTTCAAGAAGAAGCAAGCCCTCAATTACACAGAATCCCACTGCTATAGAACAGCTCTGTCATGGGCATTAGGTAGACATTCAGTTTCCATGGTTCATGCTTTCTTGGAAGAGAAAGAACCATGAATTTTTGTAATTATGTGGAGACAGCACTGGTATTTGAGGGAATAAAAAAACTATAATTCTTTTCCTTCCCTGCACAGCAAACAAATTTTGGTCATAGAAGCATGCACTAGCCAGCTTCTAACTGGAAAAGGCTACTGGGAGAATTGAGCAAGTAAATCTATACTTAATCTCATGTATACCAACATTTTATTAAAGAGGGAGGAGATATACCATTTTAAACATAAAAAATTTCAGTAATTAAAAAGACTACATGATTGATTACAGAAGATTAAATGCAAGAGAAGAATAGAAGGGTGTTACAACTATGGGCCCTTTGCCAGAGCCCTGGGTTCAAAATCTGCCTTTGCTACATACTAATCATGTGCCACAAGGCAAGTTTCTTAATCTTGCCGGACCCTGATTTCCCAACTGTAAAATGGGAATAACAGTAATAATATTCTTCTCATAGTGTAGTTAGATTCAAACAGTATATAATGACTATCAATGTCCAGCCCCCCTGCCTCAACTCAGAACAACTCTGAAGGGTCATCCCAGCTCCTGAGCTCTAGGTAAAACTGGCAGAATCATCTGTTGCAATTGCATCTTATTTCAACTTCTCCTTCTGCTCAATCCTGTCTCCCTCACTTCCTTACAAATGTCATTCTCAAGAGCTCTTCCTAATAAACTTCCTGCACACAAATTTCCAACTAGGTAAATCTGACCTGAAACAGCTAGCATACCATCATAACCACCACTATTATTGCTGTTGTTTATTCCAAGGCCCCAGGTCCATGGCTGCATGTGTGCTGCAGCAATACATCCCTCAGTCCTTCATCTTAAGGACCACTTCTTCTCCATAGAGAGTGGTCCTCACATTTTCCAAAGTGATGACCCACCCACCTGAATGGTTCAACCTTGTCTCAAGTATTGGTCATCTCCTTAGCATAGCTAGTTATTGTGGAGGACGGTGAGCCAGGATGAGTAAAGAGAACAGGAAAGAGATTTTCAGCTGATGAAAGTTCCCCAGTGCAGCCTAGAATAATAAATCAATAGAATAGAATCAAAGTGAGATTTGAAGTAAGTTTTATGCCAGAGGACAATTTATTAAAACAAGTCCCTTACCAGAAAAGCAGAAATGACTGGAAGTTAGTTACACAAACAGAAATTTAATAATAAGCTCCAGAAAGATGGGATCTTCAGAGCTGTGTTGATTTTCGCACAAAGGCCCACAAAAAAATCCCAGAGTATAAGATCCATGCTTTGGAATGGCAGCAACCTGGAGCAGGAGCAAAAATGATATCTAACAGCACTGGGGTTCAACTAGACCATACAGAGGAAAATTGCATTATTAAATGTCCAAGTTCAGTAATTCCCTTTCCTTGTTGAGAAAAGCCAGTTGCTTCCATCTAGCAATTTACAGAATATACAGATATTTTGTATATATGAACATACAGAATGGGTCATCTTTCCTTTAAAAACATTCAGAGACATTTCTAGTAAACTTACCTATGGCCATCCTCTTTTGTGTGTTTCCCCAAAAGCTAAGTGTATTAATTCTTCATGTCAACTTAAAACATGAGTCTTTAAGAACAATAACAACAAGGACCTCAGCAGTGGTAGTCAACCTGTCGAGAGATTTTTCTTTTTAAAATTGGGATGTCAGCTTCTCCTTTCTGCAGACAACTCTAATTATTTGATTACGACAGTTTTCAGAATTACTCTAAACAGCTTTCTGGAACAGTAGTTACGAGGGTATAAGTAGTGGGCAGTGGGAAAAGATGTCTAACAAAATGAGCACATTTGGTGACCTCTGGGTGTATACATACTACTTGCAGTGATTCAATTCCAAATTTACAATGCTGTCATTTCAAATTCACATCTCATAGCTCATTACAGAAGATACTTCTGTTTAAAATTCTTAAAAACAAAAGATATGCATAAAAATGTAGACACATAAGAGATTCGTTTAAGTCAGCTCTGCTATCCTTGAATTCACCGACATAAAATTATTCCCTCTCAGCTAGCCCACGTACTGAAGGCTGAGGTCATAAATTGGGTCTTCCCTACTAATTAACCAAACCTACCTTCACCAAGTTCAAGTCCCTCTGTACAGATCAAGAGAGGGCATGGATAAGGGTGACCAGAGATACAAAGAGTTTTATTTGCTGGGCTCCCAGTGTAGCAAAGGTAATGAACATCTCCATTACCTAGCATGACAATGGGAATGGAGACACGACTGGATGAGAGATGCAATGCTGGGCTCGAGACCACCCAGAGGCACAGCCAGAACACTGGGTACCTTAAGTGGAAATCAAACTGGAATGTGATGTGACTCAGCATTGAGAGGGAAGGTGCTGAAGACAGAGTGGCACAGAATAATATGTGATATCCGACATGCAAAAACTAACAGATGGGGAGAATTAATATTAAAGAACTTATTTGCAACTTTAAAAAGACAGCAAAAAATCTCTTTTTATTTCTATAACACCTCTTTCTCTGATGAGTTCAGAACAATTAACACTCACTTAATGAGTTCTCACAGTTTGAAGTTTTTCATAATTGACAAGATTTTCCAGGAATGATTCTTATGAGAGAGTCTGAAAGAATATTTTTTAAAGGAAAAGAAACATTTATAAATTGAATCAGGTCATCTTGGTTCACCATCTGCTGAGACAAACATTGCCCAGAGTTGACATGAGTGCTCTCAGTCCCAGCACATCCTTAGAACTGTGATGGACAACCTCTCGAGCCACACCCATCATTTAGCAGTAGTCATTCAGAGACCAAGTACCAGCTTAGTGAGAAAGGATGCTATGATCAATTTATGTCTTGCATGGATAGAGAAGCATAACAAATATTTGACAGCAAGCTTGCCCCAAGAGGTTCTGCTAGAGAACATTGTCCCAGAACAGATAACCTCTCCATACCAACTAAAACAGATTAGACTATAATGGCACATTTCCCTTATCTGGCTCACAGAAACTGAGCCAGGACCAAGATTAATGTCTAGAAGAGAGGCCTGAGATGACAGGCGTCCAGCTCATACTGTGGCACATAGAGTTTTCATCTGCCTCATTCCTTCCCAGGGAGTTGGAAGTCTCTCAGTAAAACTGTTAAGCCATGAAGATTAACCTTTACTAATAAGAGAAAGATTTGCTTGTGTTTGGGGTGCTCCCATTACCATGGAAGGCCTGAGGGAGCTGCTGACTCCAAGAGTCCATTACTTCCTATTCAGGAAATGGCTAGTGGATTCATTCCCTGTGGCTGCTGTAACAAATCACCACAAACTGATGGCTCAAAGCAACACACATTTATTCTCTTATAGCTTATATTTCTGGAGGTTGAATCTGAAACCAATTTCAGTGGACTAAAATCAAGGTGCAGGGCTGCTCTCTTCTAGAGGCTCTAAGGGAGAATCTGTTTCCTTGCCTTTTTTTCATGCATACTTTGCTTTCCTTGGCTCATGGTCCCTTCCACCAACTACAAAGCCAGCAGAGTAGCATCTTGCTTCAGTCTTCGCATTGTTTTCTTCTTCTGTAGTCAAATCTCCCTCTGCCTCCCGTTTATGAGAACATCTGTGATTACATTTAGGGCTCACCCACATAATCCAGGCTAATCTCACCATCTCAAAATCCTTAACATAATCACATTTGCAAAGACCCTTTTGTCACATAAGGTAATATTAATGAGTTCCATAGATTAGAATCTAGATCTTGTTTTTGGGGGAGTGGTCATTATTCAGCCTGCCACAGCCAGGAACCATGACTGCCTACCCTTCATATCACCACACTACCAAAATGAAGCTGGGCATGTGGAGAAAGGGATGGCATAGAAAAGGAATGGGGGTAGGTAAGGCTAGGGGTAGTCAGTTTGAGTCTACAGGGGCTGGAAAAAGCAAAGAATGTCACGTATCCACCTCTGGCCTCCAGATTGTTCTCTTTCTATAATGTAGTATACACATCGACCATCTAGACACAACAATGCTCACCAGTGAAGTATGAGTCTATTTTTCTTGGCTACATTATATTTATTATTTTTCCTAATTATAATATCAATACCTATTCATAGCAGAATTTTGAGAATACAGAAAATAAAAATCACCTATAATTCCTCCACTATTAATAGTTTAGTATATTCTCAAACAATCTGAGTCCATCTTTCTTGAATTAAGTTCTTGAAACGTTTTAAATTCAGCCCTATCGAGAAATTCTTACTCAGAAAGTCAGAAGCAGTTTTTAATTTGTGGGGTTTTTGATGAAAAAAACAAAATATTAAAAACGTGAAGTGCTTCATCCAGAATCATTCATTAGGATCAATAGTAAACAGTGAGATCTCAGCCTCTTCCTTATTATTTCATCTAGTTGTTATCAAAGACTTCTTGGTATTCCAGATTCAATTAAACACATCCAAATTCTTAGTCAGGTTCTCAATGATTCATTTCTTATACATGTTGATGGCACATTGACATTTTGATTATTTTTTCCAAGTCATAAATCAATATCTCCTTTTCCCTATTCTAAAGCTACATCGCTATTATAAATCATAAATTGAAATACAAATTGATCAATTATTTAGCCTGTCAAATCCCTGGAAAAAAAGAGCATGGATAAGCCTAATACAATTATTTTGTTGTTGAGCATACCTTTGATAATGAGAAAACTATCAGGTATTTTTCCTCACTGCTGGTCATGTGATTCTCACCCACAAATAAGTAAAACCAGCCTTAGCTTTTAGATAACAAATCAATAACCATAATGCTGTTACACTTCAGGATGGGTTTCCTTCTTTACTGAGCTACAAAAGACTCTAAACAGAGTGAGAGAGTTCTTAAAGAGCTTGAAAGTAAAGCCATTCATTTGAACTGAAGAGATCAACACATTCTCTCCTCACCCCATATTAACTCATTATTCCTGCTATGGAGAAAACTACAGGTGCCAAAAATGTAGAGAGTCCAGGCACACGCTCAGAGTGCAGCACCTTCCAAGTCTTCAGCACTGCTGGATAGCTCTACACAAAGTCTCCTGCAGGGACCCCTCACTTTCTAGTCTGTTCAGATAGATTTCAGTATGGCCGGACCCTCTGAATTACTATCTTATTCCATCCTATTTCTTTGAGTGTAATTGTGATCAGATTGTTAGGGTTTGGGTATTCTCAGAACTGGAATAAGAGATGGGCTACCAAGCAGCAGCCAGCTTTAATGGGCATTTAAAGAGTTCTGCAGTAAATCAGAAATGTAATGCCATTATCTCAGGTTTCCAGAATCAATCCCTTACATAACTGGTGAAATGTAATTTGGTTCCATTTCCTGTGAAGTAGGAAGTAATCTTCAGTGAGGAAAAAAAATACCGCTTGGTAGAGCCAACTCATATCTCTTGAATATTTTCATGATACGCAAAAGTTACATGGCCCAACAGTCAATGGCACCAACACTGAGACTAGTCATCTAATAGAAGCCAGGAAGTTGATAAAATTTCAGAGGTAAATAACATGTAGCATATTGCATTGATTGAGAAGAAGAAATTTAAGTTCTATAATGTACCTCCCAAGAACTTGTTTGATTTTTTATCTTTCCAAGAAAACAGAAGATAGGACAAGATGCGCAGACAAGTGGAAAAAAACATGAATAAGGTTTTAAACACAAACAAGATTCTCTCATCAAATCCTCTTACCTCTATCATTAGAGAATCAGCTGAGAAAACAGAAATAAAAGAACTTCGAACAAGAATTTTTTGAACAGTCAGTTTGTTTCGAACATTAAAAAGGTATAACATTATTATTAATAGAAAATCAGTTTCTATCTCTACAAAATAAATATTTAAGAAATATTTAAATGACATTGGTGAAGAGGGCCCTAAAGTATTAGCTTGCTTAGGATAATGATATGTCTCACTCTGGATCTTTCCTCTGTCACATACTTACACATTCTCTCCCAGCTTTCATCTATAAATGGCTAATCCTACAAGCACAATCTCTGCAGCGAAATCATTGGGCTCTTCCACTTTCTACTTATATGACCTTGGTTAAATTCCCTAATCACTACAAGCCTTGGATTCTTCACCTTTAAAAGCTGATGATCATAGTACTACTTCGTATGGTTGATGCTCGAAAACATGTAAAGTGCTTAGAATTCTTGTGAAGTAGTAATCATTTAATAAATTATAACACTGATGATTATCATGACTTTGGTGATGATACATGGACTTAATTTAATTTTATTTTACTTTATTTAGGTGTTGCTGTTTCAAAAAGCTTCATTGAGGTATAATTGACATACAATAAACTATACATATTTAAAATGTACAATTTGAGAAGTTTTGACATATATACACAACCTAGAATCATCACCACAATCAAGATAGTAAACATATCCACTTCCCTAAAAAGTTTCTGTGTTCCTTTGTAATCCTCCTCCTGTATCCAAATGGTCCTACCCTCTACCCTCCAACACCAGGCAACATGCCAACTATTCTGCATTATGTCACTGTACATTAGTTTGCATTTTTCTAAAATTTTATATAAATGCAGTTATATCGTATGTAGTGTCTTTTATATGGTTTATTTCACTCGGCATTATTAATTTAAGATTAATCCATATTGTCACATAATTCGATATAGTCTGTACCTAAGTTAATGGTATTATACCAACATCAGTTTCCTAGTTGTGAAGATGTGCTATGGTTATGTAAAATATTATCATTTAGGGAAGCTGGATAAAAGAAATGCAGGAACTATATTATTATTTTGCAACTTATGAGTCTTAAACTATTTCAAAATAAAGAGTTATTTTTTATAAGTTATAGCCCAATCTCTACTATACTTTGGGGAACTTTAGGGAAGGGCCTGTCCTACTCATGGAATAAAATAGACAAGAAGTTGAGAATTCAGTACAGATTGGCTAACTCAACTACCATTTATAATATATATAAAAATTTATAATATATGTATATATACAAATTTATGATATATTATATATATATATATAAATTTCTCTGACTCTGTGACAACCAAATATGGCCATTTGACAGAGTTCACACCAAAAATATATAAGGAGAAGTCCGCTGGTGCCAACTCTTTTCCGTCTGCGTTGTTCCTGCCTGGACTGTGGACATGATCTGGAGGTGCAAGCAGCCATTTTGCAACCATGAGGATAAAGATCACAGGCTAAAAATGGTGGCAAAGAAGGAGTCTAGACTATATACTTCTAAACTTACTTTATGACAAAAATAGATCTGTATCTATATAAGCTGAATGCCATCTCTACAAAGAGAAAAATATGCCTCTTCTCCTGAAGAAGTGAGGCTCACCAATGGAGGGACAGCTGTGCCATGTAAAGCATGAGGTGCATTAGCCAGAGAGGCACCATTGTCAAGGTGTGATGGGGAATGGAGGCAAGAGGGTGAGAAAGTGGGGCTTACCACATATGAGGCAGTACCTCAGGATCTCTCCTACATATCTGAGAATACCTTGAGGAAGGTAAATAAAGCCAGTGGGTCTTGGGCCATCATAATTTGGATTACACTTGGGTAACCTAGTTTTCTTGCTGGCCCCCAGAATCGCCACTGTGAAAAGGGCAGGATGAAACCAAATAAAAACCACTCACTACCAACCAAGCTAGGTCCATCTCGGTAGTTCATTTTTCCCCTAGATACCTAAGGAAACAAGGTCCTTTTTCCTGGGGGTGCAGGCATAAAGACTAGTCTGCCATCCAAGCGTCAGTAAACATTCCTAGTTCCCACTCACCACTGGCGCCATCTGAATTATTTTCCTTCTTGCCTTGAGGGGAGAGAGGCTGCTCTGATATATCTTACTCAGTCTCTTCTCATCTCTTTCTATCACTTTGAAAACTTTTATGACATTATTTCAGACCTTCCCTATCTACCTACGGGTTTGGGTTTTTTATATGCCACGTTTAATGTGTGGTTTCTTCATGCTTTCTGTAACGTGCTTTTATAAATGTTCCTATATTTCCTAACGACCATGCTATGGACTCTAAGTGACACTCGTGAGCAACACTTTCTATGCTTGGCATATAATATATAGGCCAGGGATCAGCAAATTCCAGCCCCTTCTGTCCTGTTTTGGTAAACAGTTCTATGGGATCACTGCTACCCACATCATTTACTCATTGCCTGTGGCTGCTTCTGCAGAATTGAGTAATTGCGACAGAGACCCAATGGTCCCACAAAGCCTATAATAGTTGCTATCAGCCCTTTACAGAAAAAGTTTGTCAACCTTGGCATAGGCTATAATGTATTATGAGTTAATATAAAACATCAGCATATCAAAATATCAGCAATTTTTGTTGTTCATATGCTAGACAGATGGAAAAACCCCTTTATTTACCTGTTCGGTGACTGGCTTTTGCCATATTTTCTGTGAAACAACATTTATTCTCTTACTCGATCCTCTCAATTGCTACATAATATTGTGAATTAAGAACCTGATATTAAAATATAGCTTATTATTTGCATTATCTGATAGTCTTTATACATCAAGCGTAAGATAAATGTGAAATATTCATGAATTTGCAAGAATTTTTTAAAAATTATTACTGCCAATATTGGTTTATTTTTAAAGGCACTTTTGGTTTTGAAAGGAGGAATCCTCCTGAATTATTTATATAAAATGTATTATCACTCTTTTTGGATCAGTGAACTAGATGACGGCTCAATTTAAGACATTAAAAAAACCTTTAGGGAAATCGTTTGTGGTTTTAGCAAAATATAGATACATATACATATACATATACATATACATATACATATACATATACATATACATATACATATGTGTGTGTATATATATATATAGCCTTTCAGAATAGAGATCATATAATACTGAATAAGAAAACTGTAAGAGAATAAATAATTGTGTGACAGCAACATGCCTGCCCACTGAAATGAGATTTCTTTTGTAAATAAGCCAGCAACAGAGAAAAATAAAAAAGGAATGAAAATACGTTTTCAATTAATTTAAAAAAAGGTTGCAGAATTTAGGAAGCCCAAAACAATGCCCCCAAATTTAACTGCTTCCTTGTCAGGAGGCAAGAAGTCCACACTAACGGTATGAGTAGAAATTATAACAATTGCTAGAAAGCAATTCTGCAATATATAGAGAGTCTTTAAAATGTTCGTGCCTTTAAAACTCAGTTAGTTACATCTAGATATGTATTCTGAGGAAATAATCTAAAATGTGGATGGAGATGTGTGCACAATGATGTTTAACTGCAGCATTACTCATCAGCAAAAAATAGAAATAAAATTAATTAATTAAATGTCTACCATATTTTAGGCTTTGTGTTAGATGATGATTCAATGCAACAGGCTTCAGCAAGGGAACAGTCCAGCTGAGACCCAAAAGTACTGGAAGTTAAGCACCTAAGAGAGTTAGAGAGAAAATGAGTATCTTTGTGGAGCATGAGAGGGGAAGTTCTGATGATGGTGGGGCGGGGGTGGGGGATCTTGTAAGAACATTCCAGACACAGAGATCAGGAATATGTGAAATATAAATACCAAACTACAAAGTTAAAGTGCAGGCATCCAATATAGTAGACACCTGTACATCGACTTAATCTTTCTTTAAAATACTTGATTTAGATCCCACCTACAACTACTGAAAATGTAATATATAAGGATATGTTCTGTCCTAGATATCCCTGGAAAGAAGGATGGGCTGTTATATTTTCTAAAACTATTGAACCGGAACCTCAACACATTTTCTGAACTAATTCTATACCAAGAGTTATTTATGAGCTAAAATTTAGAAGAAAAGTCTTTCATTTTTATTTTTTGAGTGAGTAGCAATGAAACAATCAGGACAAAATATATGCCTCATATTATTCAAATCTATAGTTGTTCACATAAAAACTAACCTTCACCAGTAAAGTTAACCCTGCCTCTATTTATTTTTAATACACTTTATGGAATGGGAATGTCTGGTAATGTAAGGTATCTTTTTCTAGAGGCTTTACTTAATTACATCTTCCCTATCCCCAAGTCATGCTGTTTCTCTTTAGTACTGATAAGTCTGATTAGTGTACTTGGAAATTCAGCAAGTTTTGATAATTATTCTGTTGTATAAGATGTTAACATAAGGGGAAGCTGGGTGACAGGTATATGGAAACTCTGTACTATTTTTGCAACTCCTCTATAAGTCTAAACTTAACTCAAAAAGAAAGTTTTAAAAACCAACAACAAGAACCTTGTGTATGGTATGCTGCCATTTGTGCAAAAGGGAGAGAAAAGAAAGAAAAATATCAATGTGATTGCGTATGGTTCTGGGCATACCCACACAGAACTGGTAACGTAGGTTAACTCTGAAGAAGGTACCTGAAGGCTGACAGTCAAGGGTATGAGAATAAAGTTCCTCTGGATACCTTTTTTCAATATTTTGAATTTTCTACCATGTGAACATTTCACCTATTCAAAAAATAATTAAAATGAAAAAACTAGACAACTTAGAAAGGACGTTCTAGCTCCAGATATTTTTTTAAAAATAATAACACTTGCAAAAATTTATTTGTATTATTAAGTGAAAAATATCAAGCCATAAAACAGTTTTATCTCATTTTTATCTTGGAAAAGATGCATGTGCATTTAATAAAACTAAAATGATATATAAGATGTTAACGAAGGTTATCTCTGAAGTGAGATTAATAACTTTAATATACTTCTTTTTGCCTCTTTACATATATCTAAATTTTCACAGTGAACATGTATTCTCTTTCAATAAGACTGATAAGGTTGTGCCTAAGTTATGTGCAAAATTCCTATAGGAAATATTGCCTTACAGGATCATGAAGCCTAACTACACTCATGTAATGGGGGCCTCATCCTAAAAGGAGTGGGCATTCTCATCACCAATCATATTAGGAAAAGTCATCCGTGTGCTCAACTCAAATTCAGAGTTTTTATTACTCAGGGAGTAATAAATAGGGAAATGGATATTGAGGGACAAAGTATTCTCTACTGAGTCAATAAGAATTCACTCACATGACAATTGGGCAAATTGAAGGCCTAAGTAGAGCTGTCCGCAAAATGTGAGTGAGCTAAAAAGAAAAAGCATGATGACAATGAAACAATTTCTAAAACAAGGAGAAAAAAGAGAAGAGAATGTAATTGAATATAACATTAAAAATA
>NW_011889043.1:2008401-2020830 GCF_000151845.1 Pteropus vampyrus
CTTCCCAGCAAATTCAAGATTAAGATAAAGATACCCACTAGAACCACTAAAATTATTACTTAAACATTATATAATTAACTCAATTCAACTGAAAGATAATAAAAGACAATTGTTAAAAAACACACTTTGTTCTTGGACAGGAAACCATACTTGTAAAGAGGTCAATTCTCCTTATTGAATTTTCAAATGTAATGGCAATAAAAATAAAAACACTCAGAAAACTGAATTTTATAGGGAAATGGGAAAATTTGACCAAATGACCTGTACATAAACAAATAAGATATTTGGAAAAAAATCTTTAAAAAGAGAGCAATAATTGAAAGCTAGCACCTCCACAGTTAACATACCATGTTTCAGTAATTTATAATATATGATCACCCCAGATTACTACATATCAGCTCATGAAACAGAATAGAATATAGACCCAAACACAAGCATAAACAAGAATTTACTTTATGATAAAAGGTGGCATTTCAAGTCTGGGAGGCAGAGATGTTGGGGCAACTGGCTAGCCATTGGGGAAAAAATAAATTCCACTCCTAGATAAATTTCAGATCGATGAAAAATCATAATAAGAAAACTGCACAAGGAATGCTTTTGGGGTGACAGAAATATTCTAAAACCAGATTGTGCTGACTGTTGCATAACTCTAAATTCGCTAAAAGTGGATGAAGTTGGTGGTATGTAAATTATGCCTTAATAAAACCGCTAAAATTTTAGTTGTAATATAAGTAAAATATGAAACCATAAAAGTACTGGAAAAAATATGATTGAATATTTTTTATAATCTTGGATTAAAAAGCCTTTCCAAACACAACACAGAGCACAGAAGGAAACACAAATTTAAAACATATACCTGAATACAGACACTAAACAAAATCAAAAGAAAAAGGTGAACTATAAAAAATAAAATGTGAAATGTGTATGACATAGGACTAATTATTTCTTTTGTGCAATCAATAACAATAAAACTTAATATAATAACTCAGTATGACTATCACAATTCCTGTCTCCACACATGATATATTGATGATATTAACAATACATACTAAGTATGACCAATCTGATAGCCGAATCATAAAATATGCCCCCAAAGAGGAAAGCTTTCCAAATCTCTTACCAAATACCTTAGCTTTCCAAACTGATGCGCTGTGAAGCAACAGCATCACCCAGGAGCTTGCTAAAAATGAAGACTCTGGGTCCTGTTCTTGCCCTCTTCAACCAGAATCTACATTTTAACAAGATCCCAGGCAATTCATATGTACGTCAAAGTTTCGGAAGCACTGCCTTAAATTATCACATTTCTTTTCTGCCTGACAATTTCTGCATCAGAGGCAAAATTCTCACCTAACAGTGTTTGGGATCTTCTGACAGATCTAGGTTTGTTGCCTTGGAATTAATTCTTATATGTGAAAGGCCATCAGAAAAACACCACTTGTGAGGTTACTTTGAATACTCAATGTACATTCTTCTCCACTGAGCTAAACCAAGAAATCTTGATGATAGAATGAGTTCACTTTGCAGAAACATTCTAGACTTTTTATTTTAGACAAGTTTTTCATAAAGTTCCAATCCCACCTACTCTGCTGTTAACCATCACTGCTCTGAACCATGACTCACAACATCAGTTATTAGACACTGTTGTTTCTGACCATGGAATCATAATTCCTCAGCTGAGTTTCAGGAATCTATAGATAGTTACCTTATCAGACTTGTCACCACTCATGCTTTGTCACCTTCAAGTAAATGGTCAAGCCAAGCAATAAGAAAAGTACAGACTTCTAAGGAAGATGCTCAAAAGCAGACTGTTGGAGTAGATCTCCCTATAAAGGCTGCCAGGATTCTCTGCATTCAAATGCCACTCCACGTTCAATAATGAGAGTCATTCCAACAAAATACTAAAAGAGCAGTTTGGTTTCTACTTTAGATAAAATCATTCCATACTCAATTGAGGACTTACAAGATTATTCTGTATGCTAGCCTGTCCTCATCTTCCTTTCACTGAATTCCTTCAATAACACTGTTATTTTTTCAAGTTAAAGAAAAGGTAACACATTCACACTACAATTAGTTTTATTAAAGCAGAATTCTGTAAGGAAAAAAATTACCTGGTTTTGCCTACTTCGGGCACCAGAACTTTGACTCTAATCTAAAGGTAGGCTATATTCAGTTTAGGTATGTATTACATGACAAGAAATATTTAACCCGATCTTACAGAGCCAACAAAAGCTTTATTGGAACAACTGATGCTCTTAGTATCTTAGTATCTTACAAAACTGATGCTCTGTAGAGTACAGTTCAGGAAATTGTCTTAACCAGAATAACTAGAAAGCAGTACCTGTGATGTTGCTGTCTGTATCCTCTACTATGAGCCCTGTCATTCTTGCCCCTCTTCCCACTTTTTCCACCATGCTGTGATGTCTCCTTTCCTCAGAGCCCCTTGTGTCTGGTCACAGATGGTAACCTTCACACAATAGGGACACACAATGTCCAGGTCAGAAATAAATGTTCACGTGGATTTTATAAGTTTCCAGTATTACAATAAGTTCTAGTCTCTCACAATTCTATCCCTCTCCTATCACCATGGCAATCTATAAAACAAAAGAGAAATCAGGAGAGGTTTCTGATCCTGCCCATTTTTTTCGCCCAAAGCACATAATGTGTGCAAGGTCCTTAGGAATTTGTTTGTTTTGACTCTTTGGCCCCCTTCACCCATTTTCTCTGATCCTGTCTTGACCAGGAACTCTTATATTCCTTTGATAATGAAAACAGGCAGTTACTATATGTGAAAAGCATTTATTCTTTGCATTTCCTAATCAATACTCTACTTCAGAAAGACCTTCAAACAATCCAAAGAATCAGGAGAGAAAAAAGAAAAAAAGGAACAGCCAGCAAAACCATCACTCAATTATATAACCACTCAAAAACAGGCTGCTCTGAGGGAAGAATGTCAGATAATGAGAGAGCAAATTTGAAAGATTTTACCCAATGCTATTTTAATATTAGAGTTCCACATGAGTAGTATTAGTGCTACATGTGATTGATTCATAATTATATATCTCCAAGAGACTACAGAGTTGGACCTAAAATCAAGGTCTGTGAAGTCTGGGTCATGCAAGAGTACAAAGTGACCCATGTGTCATCACCATGGTGACCATACTTGAAACTATTCTTCCAAGGGTGACTTGACAACGGATAGTAGTGGAACCATTAACAAAGCTTCTCTAGAGACAAATAGACTGATGGTGCAGTTATAACTACTGAAGACAGATGAAGCCCCAAGGAGAAAACAGGAACTTGTCTTGTACGGCCTTCACGAGTGCCAAGATATAATCCCCTGAGTCTCTGCACTTCTCCAAAGAGAAACTCACTACCAGGTAATAATAACAGCTATTAGAATTGGAAGGACTCTTATAGTTAAATGTTACCATATTTCTGTTCCTTTGAATTCCTATTATTCCTATCCCAGAGAGGCTTTCCAACAAAGGACTGTTTTTGCTAAAGGCCTGCCTTTATTCCTCATTTGTTTTTTTGGTTTTTTTTGTTGTTGTTGTTTTTTACCATTCTCTAACCCAACATTGGAATAACCAAGGACCAACCCGTCAGTTCCATGTAGTAAATGGACTGGGGGCCGCAAAGAAGTAAAATCCATGTTGTCCTGAATATGCAATGAGCTGATGGTAAACAGCAGTTAAGCCAGTAAGCTGGTGGTATTCATTGAATAAGTTCAGCCTTTGTCAAAGAAAAATATGCCTAATGTATAACCAATAGGAAATCAGAGAATGGGCTACCCCCAGCCCTGTGTAGAGTGACCTAATAGATAAATTAGAATATGATAGATAGCACAGATGATGCTCCTCTAGAATTCTCAGTGTGGTGGCCACGAGGATACATTGCTCAGATCTCCTGTTGGCAGAAGCAGAATGGACCAACATTCTGGCAGCCTCAGCTGTATCCCTCTGGATTCATCACCATGTCTACACCAAGGCCATGCTTTCCTTAGGCTGCCCCACGTTGTGACTGTGCCTCGCAAGGATACTAGTGCAGTCCATCCTGTAGGATGCAAGACTCCCCTAGCAGGTGACTTGGGCTAGAGAACTCTCCAATGATCTGCCTGACACATTATTAGAACTGCAGTGCAGTCTGAGACTCTTCCTGCCATCTTCCTTTTTCCTCTCCTTCACAGGTATCAGACTTGCAGCTCTCCCCATCTACTCCTGCTCTCTTCCCTTTATCTTTCACATGAATTTTCGTCATGTTTAAGCCCATTTTGGTGACTGCTTCTCTGAGAACCCAAATGATACAGAGTTTACATAAAATAGTCAACATTTGAATATTGACTTTAACTCCTTCAAAGTCTTTTTTTTTTTTGTACATAATCTTATTTGATCCATGTAACTGTAAGGTTTTCCTAAGATCTTTCATGAATATAGAAATCCTTCTCTCTTAAATTAATAATAACGCTCTAAGTATCTATGGCCAAACACAGCTATTAAAAATAAACTTTATTTTTTTAAGTTGTATCATTCATTCATCCATTCAACAAATATTGAGTCGCTTCTATGAACCTACTGACAAAGATTCTCTGCTTGACCAAACCTTAGTCAGGCTCTTGAAACTTCTCCTAAACTCATTGTGCACTTCCTTGTAAAATCAAGTTTTAACAAGAACCCTGCTGAGTCAGTTGAGTAAGAACCTCACAACCTCATTATCTGTTTACCCTAGATATCTGATCATGTTCTTCATCCTCCACCGTGCCCCCAGAAGATATCTGATCACCCTGGCCTGTCTTCAGCAAGAATCTTGTTAGATAGGATTAGCCAGAATCCATCCCTACCGATGATGTTTACTCAATAATTTTACATTCACTGATCCCAACCCTGCCCCTTGGCTATTAATTCCTGTTACCAATACTGTATTGAATCCAGTCTCTCTCCTCCACTGCAAAATTCTAAGTAGTCCCTATACCTATCACAATGATACTGAATAAAGTCTGCTTTATCACCTTTAACAAGGGTCAGGAATAATTTTTTCTTTAACATCGTCTCTGTGCTTGACTCTTTGGGTGATATAGCAGTGGGTAAGAGTCAGTCCCTACCCTTATGGGATTCACAGTTTAAAAAAAAAAAAAGATCAATTTTTTAAATTGTATTTGTGCTAAGAGATACACAGAAAAAGATCGAGGTGTTATAAGGCTAGGGGAGATTCTAGGGAGCCTTATTTTGGTAAATGGCTTAGAAAAGGCTTCCCTCACACCTATCGCTGAAGCTTCGTTCAAAAGGATGAGCTGAAATCATCTGGTTAAGGGTGGCTGAGTTAGTACTGAGGGCGGATTGGGGCCACTGAGTAGAATGAAAAAGGAAAAAAGCCCCTAGGTGGGAAGCAACTAGAATTCAGAGAACTGAAAAAGGACCAGTGAATTCTACAAGAGAGAAAATGAGAGGAAAACAGAGAGGCAATATCAGCACTTCTTGGCTAAAGGAGTTTCCCAGATTTTGCTTATGTATCCTTTTAAAGTAATTTGGAAAACTACATACTCACTCATACATTGCTAATTCACATCTCACTTCTTTTATTTTTAATTTAAATAATTTCAAAGAATTGATATCTGATGTGTTGTAAATACTGCCATTTTAAAATAATGAAATAATGTATCCAAGAAAAATTCCAAAGCTACTGCTACTTGATACCGTCCACTGAAAAAATATATATGGACAAAGTGATCTTCAACACTTAGAGATTTTACATCATTCTTTTTTCTTCTTTACTTTGTAGTCTGTTTTTTTTTTTTTCTTTTTAAACAAAATTACTTTATTTTTGTGTGAGGTAAAGTATACATAACATAAAATTTTTATCATTTTAACCATGTTAAGGGTTCAATTCAGTGGTATTAAGTACATTCATATCATTGTGCAACCATCACAACTATCCATCTCCAGAACTTTTCATCATTCCTAACTGAAACTGTACTCATTAAAAAGTAACGCTCCAGTCCCTGCTCCCCCTAACCCCTGGCAACCACCATTCTACTTTCTATCTCTATGAATTTGACTTTAGTCAAATTTATACCTTATACAAGTGAAATCCCTTAGGAATTGTCTTTTTTTAACCTTGCATTTTCATTCCACCTTCCCCACAGAATATCTTTACGTAAAATATTTTTATACTTGAAAATCTTTTACTGATGTCATTTCATTCTTCAAGGTAATATTTTCCATCTGTATCGAGTTACTACTACAATTATTATTAATACTATATAGCTTAAAAGCAATTTAAATATACTGTAAATTTTAAACATAAAAATTGGAAATTCTTTTCTTAATAAAATGAATAAGGATTTTTATTTTATTTCATGTTTTTGTGGATGAATATTATTTATTGCTATAATAAGATTGAGTTTAGCATCAATTTTGTGTGTTTTTGTGAGCTCTGAGAATCATTGTTCACATACGAATAAGTGGAATTGGAGCAAATTTTGCCAGAAAATGTCATTCAGCTCTTTGAATTTCTACTTTACATGCCAAAACCATACAGCAGAACATCTTCAAATATTATTTTTGTGACTCATCAGTTGATAACTCAATTAGATCTTCCTCAATTTTGTTGAAAGAAAAAAATGGAAATCATCCTGAGTTGTGAAGAGATTTGTTACCCATCATTAGAAACATTAATTTTTTTCAATTTTGGGCAATACATCAAAAACACTTTTCTAAAACTGATCAAATAACACATTTTATACTCTTTCATTTAAAGGTATCTTCTTTAGCCTAATATACTCATATGTATGATACTTATGTTTCAAATAATTGTTGGGAAAACTAGGACATTGTTAATTATATTCAATATTGTTAACATGTTTTGAGTTAAATTTACAGCATATATGTGTGTGTGTGTGTGTGTATACATATATTAAAAGGTACTAATAAAGGTTTATTGAAAATATTCATTATAAAACCTAATTGAAAAAGTTATTTTTCATTGTCAAACCAGTAACCAATCAGAATTGTGACTCCCTTTTTCATTTCAAATAATCCTGCATTCTGAATTCTAACTGTAGAAATATAGGTAGATAAGACATGGAGTCCTGCCCAAATTCCTCATCTGGACATGACAGAGGCATAGACAGCATCTGCTCCTGGAACAAATAGGACTTTTGGCATGATTCTTATTGATTTTTGAAAAGGAATTATATTCATTGTTCTATATAAGTTTAAAGATGTTTATTGAAAACTTACAGAAATAGATATTTGCAATAAAATATTTACATAATTATCATTAACATCTGTTTATATTCAATTAGAATTGTTTAATGATAAGGCTGATGGCATAGTTACAGAAAACAAACAGATAGAAAATCTTAGACCCAAAATTTTATGGTGGAAAAGGGAAATGGATGAGATTCAACTAGAGTCACCATCATCAGCTGCACGAAAAATGCTGCAGTGGATCCTCATGCAGTGTCAAGAGCAGGGATAGTTTGCATCACCCCAGTCCAATTTAACTCAGATAGTTTGCATCACCCCAGTCCAATTTAACTCACTCACAAAATACAGCCAATTTTCTCAGGGCACAGTGTCAGTATTATGTATAAAATAAACCATGGTCCATGTCCTACTCGAGCTTACCTTTCACTGATAAGACAATACCTACTCTTACCCATGTGAAATTTAAAAGCCAAAACTGATACAAAATACAGTCCATCCTTCAAAAGACAAAAGGGTAACTGTGGACTGGTATAGTTAGAACAGGCTTCAAGGAACTTGATCTGAACCTTGAAAGACAGGTTAGATGAAAAACCAGCATTCCAGATAAAGGAAAGACTTGGAGGTGATTCACAGATCAGTAAAGAAACAACACAGGCTGGCATAGTGACTTCGAATTGGGGAACGATGTAAGAAAAAATTCAGATTATAAAGAGTCTGAAATAAAGCCAGAAAGACTAAGGCTTGATTTTATAAGCAGTGGAGAGCCACAGGAGCCTGTTGTACAAAGGAGAGATACAAAGAATATAAAATATCTTATGTTCTATAAATAGGAATGTGTGAGAGGAGAGATTAGAGAATACTAAGAACATATAGCAATAAGCCAAGTCTCAAGTGATGGAATGGTGATAGTGACAGCATGGGCAATGGAGCCAAAAAGCAATAAAGTTAAACTTGACTTCTATTCCCAGATCTTTACTAACTGGCTTAATGATCTTGAACAAGACACTTGAACTCTGGCCCTCTTTTTCCTCCACTCCAAGGATACCTTGGGATTAAGCATCTTTGAAGGTCACAGCAAGCCAGCAAGAATGGACCAAACAGAGGTCTGTGACCCTCCCACTACTCTTGCTTCAACCAAATTAGATTTAGTAGTAGTAGAATAGTAGTAATTGGGGGGTTTCTATATATCATTTGGAGAAAAGTTTCTTCTACTTGAAAAGTTTGAAAAAACTGGACTATAGGAGTTTCCTTCAAAGACATAAAATTTGGAGATTCTATTGAGGAATGCAGTTTTATAAGAGAAGATTTTGTAGGACTTGGTAACTGATTGCATAGAGAAGGAAAGAGTGAAAGGTATCAAAAAAGATTGAATATCTGGAAGAAATGAAGCAATAATGATTATAGGAGCAAGAGTTAGTTCATGGGAGAAAAAGTTGAGTTTTCCCTAATTTGAGGAAATAAACTCGTATGTATTTTTCTCTTTATTGTTTTCTAACCCTATCAAAGTAGGTCGTAAACTATAATCTACAACATCCAAAAAGATGGATAAAAAAATTAAATGTGTTCTTAGGCAAAAAGATTTTGTTTCGGCAATACAGAAATTTGCAGTAAAACTTTGCAGCTTAAATTATTGGCTTGAATTTTCTGTTTCTTACATGTAAACCAAGCCACAATCTTGAGAAGTATTTTTCTCCTAAAGTACTTCTTTTAACATACAAAGAAATTAATTTGATATGCCACCTTTTGAAATGTTATCTTTGCCCTGGATTATTCATGCTACATTCTGGATGGTATACTCAAGAATGCTCTGAACAAGCAAAACTATAGCCCTTCCATATGTAAAACCGGCATATATTTTAAATTTCTTACACAATTACAGTATCATATGCAACTGGGAACAAAAGCTACAGGGAACAAAGTGTAATAGATCGTGATGACTGTTTTAGAACAGCTTGAACCTCCTTATAGCCTACAAGAAGGCTATGTGAGCTGAATTCAGAAGTACTGAAAATGGATTTTACTGCAAGCTACAAAGCTTTAGGGGCAAATATGCTTTTTTATAACTTAGAACTATAAAAGGATTCTCAAATCGAGTTCATGCCAATGAAAAGATGTTATCTCCTATGTCCTTCCATTTTGTGTATTTCTTCTTAATGCAAAGTACATACAGAATCATACACAGAATGCTTTCTAAACTACTAATACATTTTGTTCCAACTGTTGGCCACTAATGCAACAAATTATATTTTTCTATCCTTTTATTGGTGCTATGGTTCTTGTCTCTTATAAGTGGAATTATTACAGCTACAGAGAATCAATGGGGTTTTAATGTTTTATGAAAAAAAGAGGACAAAGAGTGAGTTTTTGATTCATTGTCTCCATCTTCTACGTGTACCATACTTATGCTTTAAATAAGAAATAAGGAAATGTTCCACTATTCTATTCTAGCTTTTAACATCCTCAAGGTATATTACCCTTGTCTTATCTCTTTGGAAGTAATTTTCATTGAGTAGAGGGCCACTTTTTTTCAGATTAAATTTTTCAAGCTATGCTATTTCAGTGGGCTTTTAATGAACAGAAGCCTCCCACATCCTGAAAAATTATGTCCCTTCAATGTGCCTGAGATAATAACCTTCAATTCCTCACTGAGGGATTACAAGTAAATGTGTCTGGGGAAAACTAATGACCAAAGAGGTTTGATATTGGTAATGGTATTCTGCCACTAAGGTGATCCCCCGCCCCTCACCCCTGCCTGGAGACCTGGCAAGCCCAAACAGAATCTTTTATTAGGAGAGAATGCCATTGTTAAATGACTCTTTGGTTGCTTGAGAATCATGACACACAGTGAGATTTAGCTGCCCATTAAGCACATTGGTTTATTTTTTTTTTCCTAGGGGGGAAAAACCCCAAAACAGAAAACTCTTCATTAATTCCAGTTCTCCTAATCCAAGTCCTCCCAGACAAAACCCGCAGACTCCTCTCTTTTTTCCTGTGTTGTGACTCTCCAAACTATTTCTGATAGACTCAAGCAAGCATTTAATGGTGCAGAACAAGCAAGGCAGTCCTCTCTGCAACACTTTCTGACACAATGAGAGTGTCAGTCATGCTCCCCATGACTCAGAATGAATCAGATGGAGAGGAAAAACTAACAGCACAAAAGTGCAGCTTAAGAAATAAATGGCAACCTGTGATCTGGAGAAAGAAGACTGCACTGCTGATCACAGCTAAGAGGACTTGTCCCTCCTGCTTCCTCCTTCAACGAACAACTAGAATGTAGATCGGGTTTTTCTTCCTGAGGGAATCAAATCATTCTGATGTTTAAACACATCTTGGCAAAATAAATCATTTATCAGTTCTCCCAAGATACTTTTGATTTAAAATCAGCGGTATAGTCGAAAACCTGTTCTTTGTATTTACTTTTTTAACTGTTCCAATTTTCTGCCCTTTGGATGGCAGATTTATACAGAAAAAAAAGAGAGAGAGAGAGAGAGAGGGAGAGGAAGGGAAAGAGAGAGGGGGAGAGTTGGGTAGAGAGAAAGAGAGAAGGAGAGAAAGAGAGTAGGAGGGAGGGGGAGGAAGGAAGGAAGGAGGCGACGGAAAGGGGGGGGAAAGAAGACAGACTCATATATAAAATATAAAATGTATGTGTGTATGTGTATTTTTACTTCAAAATATTGGAACAGGGAAGTTCTTTGGGTCATGCCTACTTCCTTTTTCATTATTTCAAATTGAAATATGGAAAGTCCTTCACTAGCAAATTTGCTTATGAGTAAGAATGACCACCCATGCTGACCTAGACCTACTCCCTTTCTACTGATTACTGGAATTTTCCTTCCTTGCATCCTCCCTCTCCCTTTGTTTCTATGTTCCTGCTGCTGCCTGGATCCTCACCCACTTTCTCATTCCCACCACTTCACATTCCACACCCCACTTTTGACTTCACCCCACAACTAGTGAGTTGTGGAACCTATGATAGGAAGACAAGCTGTCAAGGGAAGACCAGGGAGACCAGATGTTCTCTGAACATTCCTTGCTTTTTACTGCACCCCAATGCAATCTGTGAGGCAAAAACAAACAAAAAAACAAAAAAAAAACCCTTGCTGCTCCTGCCTGCCTAACCCCTCCTATCCTTGCCTCAAAGTTGATTGGTTCACCACCCACAAGTGAGAAAAAAGAAACAGAAAAACAGACAAGAAAAGGAGACACAAGATCAGATGTCCACTCTCCTCACCACTTTGGCACAATGTAAGCCCCTTGGAAGAGAAAAAGAGAAACCCTAATTAACTGAGATTAAGGTTGTACCACCTGGCAAAATGAATTTACAAAATTTACTTCACTTACTTTTCCTGCACACATGAGTTTGTGGCCTGAGACTCATAACTGGAAAAGAAGGATTTGGAAAAGAAGGATTCTTTCTCAACATAAGAAATATCTACTCTAAACTCAACAGCCAACAAAATAACTTACAATTAGACCCTAGAGGCATTCTCATTAAAAATAAGGATTTAAACAAGAAAATATACTACCATCATTCTTCTGTTGAATTCAATTAAAAAGGAAAGAAACTGAAAGTAAAAATAAGCACTACTGAAAATGAGGACACAAAATCATTATTATTTGTAGTTCAAATGAGAATCAATTAAAAAGCTCTTAAAATTCTTTTTAATTTCAGGAAAGTAATCAGATATAAGATAAATATGTACTTTCAAAGTCTTGCCTATATAGCATCAATGACCAAAAGGATGTAATGGGAGAAAACCAAGTCTATACAAAACAATATTAAAAACCACAGAATACCTATGAATAAACCAAACCAAAAATGTGATGAATATGAAAAAAATTAGAATTTTGCTGAGAGATATAAAAGATTTACATAAGAGGAGAGACATGCTACTTATAGGGTGGAACTACCTAGTACTATTAATGGTAATAAAAGGCATCATTAATTGAGAGGCATGTAATAATGGGAATTAGTAATATTTAGTTACTTTAATAAGCATCTACTATATGCCAAGGATCATTCAAGATGTTTTACATCCTATTTTCATTTTATTTCATCTTTCCAACAAACCTATCAAGTAATACTATCCCTATTTTACAGATAATGTACAAAAGTAATACTTTCAACCACTTCGATACATTACCTCTGTAAAAATATCTAGGTTTCTCCCTAAAAACATATAGCTTTAACAAAACACCTGTATAAATGTTTAACATGATAAAG
>NW_011889043.1:2021315-2028272 GCF_000151845.1 Pteropus vampyrus
AAATTGTACTTTACTAGGAATTAGATTATTTCACTTATTTTTTAATTCATTGGAATAAATATTTATAATAGTCTCATTTTTTACTGTCTATAAGATCTAAAATGATATCCCATTTTTTATTCCTGATACTGGTAATTTGTAGGTTCTCTCTTTTTCTGCACCCAATCTTTCTAGCACAGAACCAGCTTTCATTTGCGTTGATCCTTTTTACTATATTTTCTTCTATTTCATTAATTTCTGCCTTTATCTTTATTAAATATTTCTTTTTCCTTTGTGTTTAATTTGCTGTTCTTCCAACTTCTTGAGACGGTTGCTTACATCATTGATTTTAGCTCTTCATGTTTCCTAACATGAACTATGGATTATAAACTTCCTTTTAAGCAAGACTGCATGCCTAAACTTATACAATAATTATAATGGTTTGCCTAGTCATGAAGCTAAAGTCAGTTAACTAAATGAATTAATTTTTTTAATAACAATGATAATGGAAAGACAGTGCCAAGAGAACTTTCGGTTAAAGATAAAATTGGCTAGAGACTGACCATAATTGAGCAGTGGTTTCAGGGAACAAAACTAAAGATGATAAGAAAATTTTTCTTAAAAGTGAATCAAATTTTGTCTTTATTTCTCCATTAGGAAAAGTAGTCTCACAACAGATGTTCCACCTTCTCCTAATAAAACTAATGTTCATTTCTCCCAAAGCATTGTGATTACCATACATGACCCCTGAGAGGTAGTGGGGATTGGGAGAATAGGTTGTAAAGCCATCAATAAGAGTTCAATAGATGAGGGAAAAGGAGGGGCATTCTGATACACTGTAAAACTTTACTGGAATTGATAAAGTACAGAGAAAGAGAGAAAAAGGTCCACAACAACTGAAAGAGGTTCGAATCTATTATCTACTGAGTTGAACTGAGCTCTATCAAGCCACACACACCCACACACACACATCAAAGAGTTTTCAGGAAATGGGAAATAGTAACCTTGGAATTGTTACCTTCCCAGAGTCCTCTCTATTTTCCCATGTTGTCTGATAATGGAGCATTCTAAGACTCAGTCCTGATTCCTCTTTATACCCCTGCCTTTCATGAGCTCCCTCAGTCTGGCTTTACATATCACCTCCCAGCATATATCTTGTTCAGATTCCTCTACCAAACTCTGGACTTGTGCACATAAGCATGTGTAACAGACATCCCTGACTTATAATGTTCAAAACTGAACTGCTCATCTCCTCTAAAATTTGCTCTATATACAGCCTTTTCCATCCCCATTAATGAAAACACCCTTTTTTCTTTTTCTTTTGAAATAATGTTAGGCACACGGAGCAGTTGCAAAAATAGTAGAGTTCCTGTGAACCCTTCACCCAGCTTCCCTGTAAAATAACATCTTACATAACATAGTACAATTATAAAAACCAGGGAATTGTCATTGGTACAATACTGTTAACTAAATGCAGAACTTATCTGGATTTCACCAGCTTTTATGTGCATTTTTTCTTCCTTGTACATAGTTCTATAAAATGTTATCACATGTTTAGATTTTTTTGTAACCAGCAGTAAATACAAACTGTTTCATTATCCCAAAGAAACTTCCTTATGCTACTCATTTATAGTCACACCCTTCTCACTCCAGCTCTAACCCCTGGCAACCACTAATCAACCACTGATCTTTTCCATCACTATAATTTTGTAATATCAAGAATGTTATATATATGGAATCATATGGCACGTAACCTTTTGAGATTGGCTTTGTGCACACAGCATATTATCCTTGACATCCATCCGAGTTGTTGCATGTATTCTTTTTTTTGTTCTGAGCAGTATTCACTTTTGTAGAAATACCATGGTTTGTTTACCCATTCACTTAGTGAAGGACATTTGAATTGTTTCCAGTTTTTGCCTATTACAAATAAAACTGCTATGAACATGGATGCACAGGTTTTTGTAGAATATAAGTTTTCATTTCTCTAGGGTAAATATCAGGAGTGACATTGCCAGGTTATATGACAAGTGGATATTTAACGTTATGAGAAACCACCAAGCTGTTTTCCAGAGTAGCCATGCCATTTTACATTCTGCCAATAACGTGTGAGACCAAGTTGTTCCACATCCTTGTCAGGACTTGCTATTGTCTGTATTTTTATTTTAGGAATTCTAACAGGTATGCTGTAGTATCTCACAGTGGCTTTGATTTGCATTTAATGATTTAAGAATCTTTTTCATGTGCTTATTTGTCATCCTTTGAAGTATCTGTTCAAATCCTTTTTTGTTTGTTTCCAAATTGGATTATTTTCTTGCCGTTGAGTTTTAAAAGCTTTTTTATATATCCTGGATACAAATCCTTTGTGGGATATGTGATTTGCAAATTTATCCCATACTGTGACTTTATTTTCATTCTCTTAATGGTGTCTTTCACAGGACAAATATTTTTAATTTTGGTGAAGTCTAATGTATCAGTTTTTTTTTTTTTCTTTTATGAAGCATGTTTTTGAGGTCATAGTGAAGAACTCTTTGCCTACCCATAGGTCGTGAAGATTTTTTTTCTAAAAGTTTTAGGTTTAGACCTATGGTAGATTTTGAGGTAATTTTTGTATAAGAGATATACTATCTTTTCAGTTACTCAGGCAAAAATTTCAAAGTTACCTTTGACTTCTCTCTTTCTTTTACACCCCACATCAAAACCATTCGGAAGTTCTACCGATGCTTCTTTTGCACCAGTTCCACATCTACCCCTCTGGCCCGACCCACTATTATCTCTCATCCAATTATTACACGTGCCTCTTAATTAGTCTCCATTTCCTTTCCTTGTCCTGTACCGTCTATCCTCAACACAGCAATAAAATTAACCTTTTTAAAGTCTAAGACAGATCAGCTCAGTCTTTCACTAAAAACCTTTCAGTCACTCCCACTTCTCTACATGATCTGCTCCCTCCCTTCCATCTCTGGCCACATAACCTAGGACTTTACTGTTCAGTCCTTCCACTCCCTTCCCACTGGCTTCCTGGTGCTTTTTTGACTACACCAGGCACACTCCCACTTTACAGGTTTTATACAGTTGTTCCCTTGACTGAAATGCTCCTTCACCAGATAGCCACATGGCTATCTCCCTCATGTCCTTTAAGACTTTGCTCAGATATCACCTTTGCAATGAGGCCTACCCTGACCACACTAAAATTTCAACCTGCTACTTTTTACCTACCAGCATTCCTAATCACTCTTACGCTGTTCTACTTTTTATTTTTCCACAGCACTTATCATCTCCTAATGCATCTCCTAATTTACCTATTTTATATGTATTGTTTTATTGTCTATCACCACCGCTGCTAGAAAATAACTTCTATGAAGGCAGAACTACTTGTTTTGTCTGCTGACACAACCTAGGCACTCAGAAGTGCCTGGCAATAATAGGTACTCAGTAAGTCTTTTTTTTTTTTTTTGAATGACAGAATGATAGCATTTCTTAAATCAGTGGTTCTCAAAGTATGGTCTGCCAACCCTTGGGGGTTCTCAAATCCTTTCAAGGGATTTGGAAGATACTAAGATGATATTCGTCTTTTTCACTATATTGCCATTGGCACTGGTGGTAAAACTGCTGGCACCTTAGCAACAATCAAGGCAGAGGCACCAAATTAGTAGTCATATTCTTCATTGCCATGTAATCCAGTTCCAACAAAAAAAAAAGCCAGTTTCACTTAAGAATGCCCTTGATAAAACACTAAAAATTGTTAGTTCTCAACTCTTAAGTATATTTCTTTTTAATATTCTATATGTCAAGAAATGAGAAGTATTCATAAAGTACTTCTGCTGAGGAAAACAACTGTGTGAGGATTTAAGTTGCAAGCTAAACTAGACGCTTTTTTTTCACAGAACACCATATTGTGTTGAAAAAAACACTAACAACGTATGGTTATTCGGAAATAGGTATTAGTGGACTTTTTCATTTCAGTCTAGTCACTTGAAGGAAAAGAACACAGTACCTGTTACCAATTACAAACTCTAATCTTTCAACATAAATTAGAATATTGGAAATTCATAACCTCCGCCATGAGCTTGTAAGCTTCCCAATACTTAAAGATTTTTCTGATTTAACTTCTAATATAGTAAACATAAATAGATGTAACCCACATTAAAAAAAAAAAAACTCTTCGATTTCTTCACTAATTTTTAAGAGTGACAACAAAAAATTTGAGAACAGATGATTTGTCCCAATCATTGTGTGACCCTTGCTTTTTCACAACCCTCGCTCCTTCTCTGGGTGTGTGCCATGGCAGAGCCCACACAGCTCTGCACTTCTGTACTGAGAGGCCCCGGCCCACTGTGTTCTATAAATCATTTGCTTTTGTTGTATAACCAAGGGTAGCTCTGAAGGCTGGGCACCTATAGCCGAGATCATTGCCTAGTGGGAGTGAACGGTCCTGGCAATTCGGAAAGACCAGGGATTTCATGCAAGACTCACCACCCCAAAATGGACCTTTGAAGTTTCCAAGGCCAAATATTAGTTATCTCATGGTTTTCTGACCAATTCTCAAAGGAATTTCAAGTACCATTTGATTTACTGTATAGCATAAGTATTGTACCTCAACAAGTACTTTGGGATTCACCTCATCCCCTAGCCCTGGAAATAAAGTTGCACATAGGAATTAAAATTATAAAAGAATATATATATTTACTCACTTGCCAACTTTCACAAACTTTTTTGGAATTGGAGGCCAGGAGACAAAAATACCCAGGAGTAATTTTCTCTTCTGTAAGTAAATATAAGTATTAGCCAGACTTTCCTCTCAGAGGTGTGATAATATAAGAGTCATTGAAAATGTCTTTCATAATTTCACACATATTCTGTTTTAAAAAACATCTTAACATTAAATCAGTTTTTTATTGTATTGAAGGAATTTTTAATCATCATGCTAAGTCTCTCAAAAACCTTTTTCTGATACACATATTTTCTCATTTTCATCTTCAGTGTCTTGCCAGTTCTGAGTCTGTATTTTAGTCAGAACTCTTTCTACTGCAGGTGCTATAAACCTAACTTAAACACAACCAAGTATATATATACTCACGAAAAAACTGGCTCAGAAAATCCTGATGTTGATTGAGCTCAAGCATAGCCAGACCCAGGGACTAAAGCCTCAGGACTTTTTGTCTCCACCACTTGCCTCTACTTGGCTGCATTCTGCATGCAGTCTCCCTCCATTTAAGGGCGTGAGGATAGTGACCACGATCATGCCTAGTCTTATGTTATCCCAGGTTAGCAAGTGAGGCAGAAAGAGAACTTCAGTCCACAAGCACCCTGTTTGTGTGCCCAATCTTATAGTGTACTAAGATTGGTCCTGTCCCAGTCACATGCTGTCTGTCAGGATTTTCCAGAGAAACAGAACTGTTAGATATATATGATATATTGTATACTGATGTATGATATCTATTGATATCTATATCTATAGACACATATATTACATATATGTCTATAGATAGGTATATGATATACCTATAATATGGCTATAGATATCATACATACAAGATTTATTATGAGAAATTAGCTCACTTGATTATAGAGGCTGAGAAGTCCTATGATCTGCCATCTGCAAGCTGAAGACCAGAAAAGCCAGTAGTGTAACTCTAGTTAGATTCCACAGCCTGAGCACCATGGTAGCTGATGGTGTAAATCCCAGTTCAAGGGCAGGAGAAGACTGACAACCTGGCTCAAGCAGGCAGGCAGGAAGGGACCGAATCTTCCCTTCTACTTTTCATTCTATTCAGGCCCTCAACAATAGATTGAAGCCCATCCACACTGGAGGGCCATCTATTTCACTGAATCTATGAATCAAATGCTAATCTCACCCAGAAATACCCTCACAGACACACCCAGAAATAATGTTTAATCTGGGCACCCTGTGACCCAGTCAAGTTGACACATAAAATTAACCATCCCGTATGCCAGTCCTGGAACGGATATGTATATGTGTGAGACCCCATTACACACATACACCCAAGGTCAAATGAAGGTGGGGAGAGATGGACCCACAAGAAAAAGATGCTGCCCCCAAAAGCTTTCCACTAAAACATAAAACAGAATCCCTGTTTATTTGTACTCACTATTCCCATCCACAGCTGAGCATCTTACACAATATAGTTTTTATAAACAGGCAGTGCTTGACTTTTAATATTTTTCAGAATCATGACTGTGTAATTTTAAGAACTGTCAGATTTGAGAGAGTGTGGTAAACTGACACTAGAAAATCAATCGCCTCTCCCTTATCCCACCCCACCTGACTATTCAAGAGAAAAAATTCAAATTGGCAGTAGTTAAATTATTATAAAAGTAGAGACAGGGAAAGTAGAGTTAAACAATTCATCAGATAACTTATTCAGGAAATAAAACAGAAAAGTCTACATAGACAGAAGGTGGACCTAATTAGTAGTAATTGAGGTTTTCTTTCAGAGACACTGTAGACCAATGTTTCTCAAAACTAGTATAGTTAAGGAAACTCATAACTATCTCTTAATTTTGTAAAAGAAGTTACATCTAAAATGGAACCGGAGGATATGAAATGGAGAATGTATGCCCTTCAGGAAAATGAAACTGAATATCTGAGAAACAGATTTTCTGTAAATGCCTGATTTACAGAAGACCAGAAACTTATCTCCTGACCAATAAGCATCCACCAAGAATCTCTTCCCATCATCCTCAAGTCAATGAACTTATTGCTTGGTCTCCGCCTGGATTCCCCTGTTCTGTGCACTCCTTGCCCATAAATACAGCCCACTCCAAACTTTCAATGGATTCACCTGTAGCTTGCTACATTTTGTGTTTTCTGAATTGAAATTCCTCCTGAATAAACTCAATTTCTGGTAATTCAAGCTTGCCTTGGTTGACCTCTTTATTTAGGTGGACAATTTGTTCTCAAACTGCAAGTCTACAAATCACAGAGCTGAGAGTAGGGCCCATTCTAATGTCGAG
>NW_011889043.1:2028322-2158540 GCF_000151845.1 Pteropus vampyrus
CCAGAAAAGCCAGTAGTGTAACTCTAGTTAGATTCCACAGCCTGAGCACCATGGTAGCTGATGGTGTAAATCCCAGTTCAAGGGCAGGAGAAGACTGACAACCTGGCTCAAGCAGGCAGGCAGGAAGGGACCGAATCTTCCCTTCTACTTTTCATTCTATTCAGGCCCTCAACAATAGATTGAAGCCCATCCACACTGGAGGGCCATCTATTTCACTGAATCTATGAATCAAATGCTAATCTCACCCAGAAACACCCTCACAGACACACCCAGAAATAATGTTTAATCTGGGCACCCTGTGACCCAGTCAAGTTGACACATAAAATTAACCATCCCGTATGCCAGTCCTGGAACGGATATGTATATGTGTGAGACCCCATTACACACATACACCCAAGGTCAAATGAAGGTGGGGAGAGATGGACCCACAAGAAAAAGATGCTGCCCCCAAAAGCTTTCCACTAAAACATAAAACAGAATCCCTGTTTATTTGTACTCACTATTCCCATCCACAGCTGAGCATCTTACACAATATAGTTTTTATAAACAGGCAGTGCTTGACTTTTAATATTTTTCAGAATCATGACTGTGTAATTTTAAGAACTGTCAGATTTGAGAGAGTGTGGTAAACTGACACTAGAAAATCAATCGCCTCTCCCTTATCCCACCCCACCTGACTATTCAAGAGAAAAAATTCAAATTGGCAGTAGTTAAATTATTATAAAAGTAGAGACAGGGAAAGTAGAGTTAAACAATTCATCAGATAACTTATTCAGGAAATAAAACAGAAAAGTCTACATAGACAGAAGGTGGACCTAATTAGTAGTAATTGAGGTTTTCTTTCAGAGACACTGTAGACCAATGTTTCTCAAAACTAGTATAGTTAAGGAAACTCATAACTATCTCTTAATTTTGTAAAAGAAGTTACATCTAAAATGGAACCGGAGGATATGAAATGGAGAATGTATGCCCTTCAGGAAAATGAAACTGAATATCTGAGAAACAGATTTTCTGTAAATGCCTGATTTACAGAAGACCAGAAACTTATCTCCTGACCAATAAGCATCCACCAAGAATCTCTTCCCATCATCCTCAAGTCAATGAACTTATTGCTTGGTCTCTGCCTGGATTCCCCTGTTCTTTGCACTCCTTGCCCATAAATACAGCCCACTCCAAACTTTCAATGGATTCACCTGTAGCTTGCTACATTTTGTGTTTTCTGAATTGAAATTCCTCCTGAATAAACTCAATTTCTGGTAATTCAAGCTTGCCTTGGTTGACCTCTTTATTTAGGTGGACAATTTGTTCTCAAACTGCAAGTCTACAAATCACAGAGCTGAGAGTAGGGCCCATTCTAATGTCGAGGTCTTCAGCTATAGCAGACCCTGTTGGGACCCCATCCACATCCCCTCACCCGGCCACTTTGCTGCAAACAGCCCGTTAAACTAATTAAACAAGGAAGCCAAGGTGCCTCTAATGCCGCGGTGGCCAGTGTAAACCTGTAAATGCCTAGAGGTTATGGAATCAAAATCTAAGGACAACAATTTACAGCTGATGAGATTTTAAGCTATACTCCTTCAATAATTTCTTACCTTATTTCTGCCTTTTCTCTATAAAAGTCTCTTCTTGAGCTCCTGTCGGTGGAATGCTCCTCACCACTTTCAGTTTGGTGCTACTTGATCTCAATCAGGTTTTGCTCAAATAAACTCTTAAAAATTTTAATATGTCTCAGTTCCTCTTCCAACATGCCTAACTTCCACCTTATCAGGACTTGCATTTCTTCACCTGAGGGCTTTCTTCAGACTCTTATAGCACACTGGCCAGTGCAGAGTACACCCACACAGGCCAGTGCAGAGTACAAAGGAAGTACCGATGCTCCTTCAAGCTCACAGCTAAGGTGAGGGAAGTTGCTCGTGGTGACTCTGCAGGGCATATGCTACACCATCTGCCAGAGTGAACGAAAGCTCCAGCTGCCCACAGGGGTAGCTGGCTTGATAACGCACACTCTTTTACTGCCTTTGCTTCTCTTAAGCCCCCACGCCCCTGCCAGCATTTCCTTCACCTGCCAAATAAACTACGGTTTATTTGTAGTCCTCAGGCAACATCTTCCACAGGTTCTGTGACTTTAAGTGAAACAAGGTATAATGAAATCAATTTTACCATAAGTTAATTGATATAAACAAGAGTTAAGCTCCTAAGGCATCTTATCCACATTATCATGAACAACACTGAACAAAACTACTGAATTCAAGAAACTTCTGTACTCTTATTTGACTCTGTCTCAGAATCTGCTTCTAAGATAAGAGACAAACAGAAATAAAAAAGCCATATCTTCAGTGGGCCATTCATGCTTTTCCTACACTTTGAAATACACAGACCTTTCCCTCCCAGATTTACTGAGGTATAATTGACAAATAAAAATTGTATATATTTAAGGTATACAATGTGATTTAATATACATGTACATAGTGAAATAAGTACCACAATCAAGGTAGTTACCACATCCATCACCTCACAGTTACCATTTGTATGCGTATGTATAGTAAGAACACTTAAGGACAACTCCCTTAGCAAATTTCAAGTATGTAATACATTATTATGAACTATAATTACCATGATGTACATTAAATCCCCAGAACTTATTGATCTTATAACTGAAAGTTTGTGAAGTATTCAGACCATAGTCAATAATATGCTATGTCTCCAGCAGTCACTCTTTTGCTAACTTTAATAAACTGGAAGACCTATGGGAACAAAAATGAGAGAAAACGACCTATAAATACATGCACTTGACATCTACATGAAAGCATTTAGTGTCACCCTTGGGACCCCCTCCAAAAACAGAATGGAAAGGAATATAAAATGAAGTTAGTGAGGGACTAACCAAGGTTATCTAGTTCCTTGTAATAACCCTCAATCTTTTTGAGTTTAAATAAATAGATTAGAAGCAAATGGGCACAGTAGGGAGAGAATGGAAAGAGAGAGGAGGCATTTAATACACGGCCCTATTATTTAATATATATCCCCCTATTGGCATGCTGATTCATTATCTGATCGCCTTCTCTGTGTTTGTGCACTTTAATAAACCTCAAGGACAACAACCCTTGGTGAACTGACATGCATAATTATCACCTGTAGAATGCTTAGATTATATTCTATGTGTTCGGCTTAAGAGGGCAGGAAATCAAGCAATATATTTTGAAAGAATATTATTTAATTGTTTAAAAGAAAAAATGCAGCTCTCAAAGGTATAAGTTTTAGGTATTAGAAAACTTAGTCTAACAGGTCCTTCCCCTCAAAGTCATATAAGCGATTTATATTGAGCTCAAGATAATTTACTCTCCACTTCTTAATTAAATATTTTAAAGCCAAGTCATAAAGCACTCGCATTTCACATATAATAAGTATTCATTTAAGTGATGTTTGGCAAGTACTATACTAAATGAGCGATTTAAAAACGGAAGGTATTTTACTCACAATTGCTCAGATATTCAGTATAAATATAAATATACAAACAAAAGCCTACAAATATTGTACTCCTGTCACAAATAATCACAGACTTTAAAATATCAATTTACCTTAATAGTTCAAGCAGCTCATGAAAATTCATTGTCAGGGAAGAACTGAAATGAGTCAAGAGAACAATGTGTTCCTTGTCTTTCGCTTCAACTATCTTTACATAATTCCTAATTCTGTGATGAGACATTTTGGAATATTGATTGCTTTCTTAAAAGTCTGATTGCCTCAGTACGTACCAGAGGTTGTCAGGTATTTAAGAAGTATGCAGGACAGAGAAGTTCTAGCAAATTATAAATCTTAACTTGCAAATTGAATTATTTACTACGGAATAAATAACTTTTATTTTTGGGGAACTTGACAGTCTTTAAAGCAATAACACCCCAGTCACTTCACACTTAAGGAAGAGGATGTTGGATCCAGGTGTCAATAGCTTGTGATTACATGGCTCCAGGGGCCTGCTTCTCTTTGGACCCAGCTTCAAGTGTAGTGGTTTAGTGGTTACACTGCTACAATTGAAAACAATCTGCCTCATATCATTTTAAATTATACCAATTGGCCTCCCAAAAATGTAGCATCCTTCTGGGGAGTCTCTGTGTTTCCATCAGAAGATCATCAAATTAAGGACTGGTTGCCTAAGAATATATACCCCCAAAAAAACAGAGATTGGAAAGAGTATAGGACAAGTTTACTTATTTGTGAGGATGGAGTAAATAGTTTGACCATTTGAATTCTGAAGAATAACTGTGCCTTTTACAGCTATTCTCATATTTACAAAATAATATAATAACATTAACTTTCAATATGATCACTTCTCTTTGTATAAATGCAAAGATTTACTCTGGTCTGTCAGAATACATATTTATTTCTCTCTGTGTACCTGTTGACAATGCAAATAATAAAACTTTTTTCACTTTTCCCGGTCAGCAGCAGTCATAAATCCCACAAGTCTTGGAATCTCTGATTAAAATATCCCTTCATTTATCCCCTTTGTGCTAAACTATTTTCAAATGTTTTCTTTGTAGAATCACTGCATTGTTTTTCCTCATATACCTGCCTTGGCAGCCATGCAGGCGTAGGTCACACTGCCACCTGGTGTGGTTGGGACAAATTTCCTTCCATTCCATGGAAACTACAAGGGGAGGGATGACACTCAAATCCTGCATTGCTGAGTCACCTGCAGGCTGAACTTCGTTCTGGAGGTATTTGCAGGCCTACATAAAATGAGGAAAGAAATTTGCATCAACAGCAAACACAAATCATTTTATAGAGGAGAGGGGAAACCATAAGTATTCAGCATTTTTAATTCAGCAAATGTTTATTTAGGGCCCACTGCAGGTAAGGTCTGTGCTTGCTTGGTCGCAGGTAAGGTCTGTGCTTGCTTGGTCCCACAGGTGACCCAAAAGTGAAGAAGACGTAATCCCTGTCCCAGAGGATCTAGCAATTATGGCACAATATGAGTTAAGAATACATAGTATATGAGTGAGGAATTGATCACAAAAAATAACATAAAAACAAAACAAAAATAGACTTCTTAGGGGAGCGGTATTTGGGATAGATAGGCTTTGAAAGAGATTTGGAATTTTATGGGCACTGCCTCAATTTGAAAACCAGTTCTGCACTTATTAGCTGTGTGATCTTAGGCCAGCCAGTTCCATAACCTCTCTGGGTTTCAGTTTTCATATCTGTAAAATGAGGATAGAAACAGCATCTCCATCTGAGAGATAATCTGAGAATTAAGTGAGTTAATGAGTATAGTGCCCAGATCATAGTAATAAGTTCTAGATAAAGTAAGTTCTTTACCCGTTCTTCCTTTAGGTCTCAGCTTAAATGTGCTTCCTCAAACAGACATTTCATGATTTCCTCTCACTTCAAACATAATTTATAATTATTTATTCATTTTGTAGGGTTTTTGTTGTTGTCTGTTTTTTCCCATGAGGATCTAAATTCCATGAGGGCAGACTGTGTGTATTTTGTTCACCCTACTCCTAGCACCAACAAAATGCTTTGCATATAATGAATGCTAGATAAATATTTGTTAAATGAATAATTTTTAATGATTCAAGCTGGTAATTTAATTACTGAGTTTAGAGGGGCTTTATTTTCTCTTTCCTTCTCTCTTACCCCACTCCACATTCCTCTCTAGGAACCTTGGGAAAAGAATCAGTTCTCAATTCGTAACATCCAGTCTAAGTTTGGTCTTTTCCTCTGTAGCTTCACAGAAGAATGAAGATGAATTATCCAATAGTTTTCTATGAAAATCTGTCCCCCAAAAGAAGACAGAGAAGAGAAATATGGAGCCAAGTGGCAGGAGGGCACAGGGATAGTGAATCAGTAAGTGTTTGGAGTCACCACATGACAACTCAATGAAAAAACAAATATTTGAACCAGGTATGAATTTGTAGCTATTGATAGGAATTTGTCCTTTAAAATAAGCATGGAAAATGAGGGGAGGGGGCGCGCAAGCATAGCCTACGTCAAAGAAACTGCTGGCACTCTTTATTTCATTGTTTGTAACGTCTGGTTTGCCAACAGGTTAAGTAGGTGAGACCCACTTCTATCTACAGAAAAAGAAACGGATACTTGTTCCTCCAAGTAACACAAGGAGCCTGAAAACTCACCTAGGTCTCATTACCTGCTTTACATATTGGGGCACTCCTTTCGCCACCTGGATCCTAATGTACCTCTAGCTGTACCTGTTGCCAATACAAGTAGAAAGACTAGTATTTTTTGACACTATGTGATAAGTAGTTTGGATATATTGTCATTTAATATCTCCACAGCTTTTTATATGGGTGGCAGTGAGTATAGAGTAGAGACAAGATATAACTATGATCTAATTCTAAAGCTGATATTGAAGTCATTAGCAAAAACGAGTCCAGCAGTTTCTTAAAGCGTGGTTCGCAGACCCTCGCATCAGAATCACTGTCGGTCTTTGCTAAAAACAGATTCCCCAGCCCTGCCCCAAACCGAAGAAATCAGCAGAGGGGGTACTTTAAAAAGCACCTCCAAGTGATCCTGTTGCAGGGCACCTGTGGACATATAGTGAATCTCATGCACGAGGACCACACGCAAAGGTTAAGGGCATTAACGAATCCCAACATACCGCCCCGGCTGACTGCAGCCCTGCCCAGGAGCCCCTAACCAGATCTAGTTCCAGGGTCGCCTCCGGCTCTGCAGCGGTAAAAGGAACTGAGCACGCGCTCCCAACCTCGGGGAGGGGCTCTGTACGACACCGCCCGCCTCCCGCCGGCCGGCGCAGAGGACAGGGCTTTCCTTAAGGAACCTAATTCCGGCTTCTCCCCGCTGCGGCCCAGAACCCCGCCCCGGCCTTCGGACCAATCAAAGGGCAGGTTGCTGAAGCTCGGAGCCAATGCCCAGGGCCGTCCTTTATCCCTCTCTGCAGTTTGAAACTGTCAGGTTGCTGCTAAGGTAGCCGCTGTGCTCGCTGTTGTTTCAGCTGCTACGCGGCGAGAAGACGCGAACCGAGGAGTCGGGGTTCGTGGAGAACCGCGACGGTGGGTAGCGGTGCTGCGGGCCGACCCCCCACCCCTGGCAGAGGCAGTGGAGTAGGAGTTAAAATGCGTTGGACGGGACTTCCGCCCCCGGGCTTGTACAGGACCAGGCTGGGAGCATCTTCCCCGAGACACGGGCCTTTCAGCTGTTCTGCGGAGAGGCGAGGTCCAGACGTTTTCCTCTCCGAGGCGTCCGGGAAGAGGGCAGGAGTGAGGGGTGCCTGAAGTGTAGAGGTTACTATCGCCATAGGTTCTGGTCACTTAAAATGTAAGGGGAGAAATAACCATGTCTAACGCTTTTTTGTTTTTAAATATGAATTTGATTAAAACAAGGGTGGGTAGGAAGGTGATCAAAGAGAACTTGTAGCCCATTGCTTACTTGCACCTGACATAAGGTGGGGCTGGTGCGCCCCTTATCCTCCCTTGTCTGCGGCAGGGATCGGTGAAGGGGGCTGGGACGTCACCCTGCTGCCATCCTACACGTTAATTCACTCTTTCTCTGCCTCTTAGGAGTTACATTTGAGTTCCCGGACCCCTCTTTCCTTATCTTATCAGCCAGGCAGTTACCAATACGTACCTTGATTTTTCTGGCAATAGAGAAGCACTCGGAACTTTTTATCTCGTGGTTTCTGATATTATGGGTTAGAGAATTCTAAAAATTTAGTGAACTGATGCACATCCGCCATCCATTAAAGCAAGCTTCATTTTCCTTGTTTCCGAACCTAGAAGCAGTAAGAAAAATGCTACTGTTGTAGACTTTCAAATCAACTGTCATACCTTGTTGGCATCAAAGCAGGGCAGGTGGAAGATTTATAGCATATTTTCCAAAAGTACAATAACAGTTTTGTGTTTGCAGTATCTATATTCAGAAACTTTTTAATGTCCAACCATACCTTTCAGCTCATTTGTTTTTTGAATAATCAGCCCCACTTCTATAGCTAACTGGTCAGCAAACACATCCTAAAGGAACGAGTGAATAAAAGTAGAAATGGACCAAGTTAACACTGGTAGATTTGAAGTCCCATGAAGCAGCCACTCTTGCTGCAGATGTATGGGCTTATTTTATCCTCCCTAATTGGCTTAACTAAAGACAGTCATGCTGAGATTTAGTTATCCTGTGAGTCCCAACCTATGTTGCTATTCTGATATCACACTTTTCTCTGTATTTGCCTTTTCTACATCAATTTCTTCATCTCTCACTTATTTTTCAGCCCACTGTGATTGAGACTTTCCACTGAAATTGTTCAGGCAAATATCATAGCAACCTCCTGATTGCCAAATTCAAGGACTCTATCCAGTTCTCATTCTTCTTTGGCATCTGACTGACTACTCCATTCTCCAAGCTTTTGTGATGCTATTCTTTTCGATAGTTCTACTGACTTGACTTCCTTTTCAGTGTATTTTGCTGGCTTTAAATATTAGTGGTTCTGGTTTTAACCTTCTTCTCACTATGGTAGTGGCCTTAACTTTATTAGGGTTATAGTCCTCTGAACACATATCGGAGGCTAAGGATCCTCTTCCTAGAAAAAGACACATGTGCATTTATACTAAAAATACTGCATACAATTTGAGTGTATGAACTTCAGAATAGGTTATCTCCCTTTTTCAGCATTTCCCATTATGCTAATGATTCCTCAAACTGTATCTCCAACCTAAAGCTCCAATGCAGGGCTCCCACATTGCTTAACTCCAGGCAGCACCATTCACATTGTAATCATTGTGAACTAAAGTTCTTGGAGTAGTACACAGCATAATAGGTGTAGCCATACGACTGCATACCTGCAGCTTCACCTGAGTGCCTCACAGGAACCCAAAACATCTGATATTGAACCCATTGTTCTTCCTCCCAACCTGCTCACCTTCCTATATTTCTTGCCTTGGTGAGTGGCACCGTCATCTACCTAGTCACTCAAGCTAGATGTCTGGAAACCATCAACAATTCCTCCCTTTAACCCCTTAATCAATTATTGATCATGATCTCTCATTCCCACTGCCATAACACAACTGTCTCAGAGTCTTACCCTCCAGCCACTTACTTCCCTTTGCTGCCTCCTGGATTCAGGTCCTCTTTTATGTCTCCTGGATTACTGCTGGAGAGAACACTTACCTCTTGGACTACTGCAGTCAGCTCTCAATTGTTCTTTTCAGGACCCCAACTCTCCAATACATACTGAAAGTTGCCAGAGTGATCTTTCTAAAAGACAAGCATGATCTGGTTATCACTTGTTAAAAATATTTTAATAACTTCTCTAAAATAAACAGCAAACTATTTAACATGACACAATCACGATCTTCCATGATCCATCTATTCCTAATGTGCCTGTTTCATCCTTAGCCAAGCCTCGCTTTGCACCTTTTGCTTCAGCTTTAAAACTACTTAAGTTCCTGGCATGCATGTCCATGCCTCTGTGTCTTTGCTTAGCATAGACATTGCCTAGCATATCCTGATATCTTTTATCTGTCTTTCGGGTTTCAGCAGGGTCATATTCTCTATTAAAACTTTCTCTGGCTCCATTCCCACTTCTTTACACCCTCGCAATCTCACCCCATGAAAAATGGCAAGTCCTACTTCCCTTCTTTGTAACTCTGTTATTTTAGGGTCCAACAACACTTTTTTTTCATCAGTCATTTATATTAATATAAATCAGTCATTTATATTAAATCAGTCATTTAATATAAATATCAGTCATTTTAATATATAATGATAATCAGTCATTTATATTAAATCAGTCATTTAATATAAATATCAGTCATTTTAATATATAATGATAAATGTCGTGTTTTACATATCATGAAGTCCTTGAGGATGGACTCTTCATCTTACTTTCTCACCGTGTATGTAACTGATGTTCAGATAGTTTGAATACTTACTACTTGAATTTTAAATAAATTAGTGGTTACTAAAAGTACTTTTATTTTTTTATTTTTGGTTAAGACTTTCAATAATTTTTCTATGTGTGTATAAGAATCTGTTGTTTTGTATAGACTTGCTTTTCTTTAAAATAATATTCTCAAAAGGTAAGTTTCCTGAGCAGAGTATTTACACAAATTGTTCATTCTCCTTGGTTCAGTATCTTCAAAGAAAGTGCACAGCATCCAGGCTGTCACACATTGTTGAATAACAGTGAAGACAATCTGTTTTCAACAGCCCCACTGCCTCCATTTTTCTTTAACTTTTCATATATTGTTCTCATCTCTTTTACTACCTTATAAATTAACTAATATGGAGAATTGAGTCTTTATTTTTTCTTGCCCCGTAATTTTGTCTATGGGCGCTCAATACGTTGAATGATTTTAACATATCACATGATTATTATTTACAAGTTAGAATGATGTTCCACAGACATATGAAATATTTTAGTTTAAATATTGAGGGGAAAAACTAAAGTTAGCTTCTACTGTTTTATAGTATTTGTGCAGAATGTCATCAGATGAGGAGAAATGCTCACTTCCAGTTATGCAGAATGACTCTGACCAAGGCAGTTCTGTCTCTTCAGCTCTTCAGGTAGGAAAACGTGTAAATCTGTCATGACTAAATTTATTTTCAACAATATGAGGAAAAACTAGGGATACATATTTCACCAGTTCATTCCATTTACATTTATAATTTTAACGTGTATGTAATGTATGATGTATATCAAATGATATCAAACTTTGGGAATTATTTTACTAACTTAAGAAATACCTTACATTGTTTCAACCTTTCAGAAAATAATCACGAGCTGTTCAAAAGCACTTTTTGCACAAAGGCTTCAATCAGCACAGTGAGAGAAGCTGAAAATCTCAAGAAATATTTTTTTCTTGAAATTTTCTCATTGTAGCTATCTCTTATGAATGCTGCTTTCACTTTAATGCAAATTAATACAATATCAAACTGTCCAAAGTTCTGGAGTCCTAGGTTCCCTAGTGTTCTACTCTAGGTTTGAGTTGCTGTTGCCACAGCATTTAACACATTCTGCTGCCCAGCAGCTCTGGACAGTGACAGATAAATTAACTACAGAAGGTATGATTTTTACATGAAATTATTTTCAATTTCCTTTATTTCTGAATGCTTTATCATCAAAAATATGGATTCAGATTTCTAGAGTAGATTTTGAGAGAATACTGACATGATATATCTTGAATTTTATAGTTATGTCACTTAAGAGGAAAAAAGCTAGATATTATCTTATGTTGAGTAAATTCTTATTGGCACTGTATAATATGAGAAAAGCTTTAGGACAGTAATTTGTGAAACTGATGTGTTCCTTTATTGAAATTACAGATTTTGAAATTGGGAAGCTATTTTAAAAATATCTGAATATTTACTAAGATAAAAGTAGTACGAAATTGTGACATGTTTCATTCTTGCCCTCCCTTTGGATGGTACCTCTCCCACATAGTGCTATCTTTTTAGGTGATAGTGTTTTCCTGCAGCCTTCATCTCTGCCTTATCCAAACTTCTCAATATCACAAGTATAAATTTTTGTGATATAACTCATTTATACTTGTGATATTGTGATTTATAATGAGAAATATATACATATTTGGTCTTCATCCCTGTTTCTGGCACAGAGCTCCTAAAACTGTTGGAATTTTTTAAGTAATGAGAGTAATAAAGTTGTCTTTTGTTATGAGGTGACTTTTGGACCCTCACTTAAAGATGAGTGCTGGTTGCCAGAGGAACCAACCATGTGATTAGAGGATAGGAACTTTCAGTCCCACCCACCCCAACCCCCGACCTTTGGGGACAGGAGAGGGGCCAGAGATTGAATTCAATCACCAGTGGTCATGATTTAATCAATCAATGCTATGTAATGGAGCCTCCATAGAAACCCAAAAAAGAGAGTTCAGAAAGCTGTGTTGGTAAACCCATAGAGGTGCTGGATGATCGGCATACTGCGAGAGAGCATGGAAGCTCCACGCCTTTCCCACACCTTGCCCTATGCATCTCATCTATCTGGTGGTTCCTCAGTTATATCCTTTTATAATAAACCAGTAAGCTACTAAGTAAAATGTTTCTCTGAGTTCTGTGAACCACTTTAGCAAATTAATTGAACCTATGGAGAGGGATGTTTGGAACCTGCAATCCATAGCTGGTCTATCAGAAACACAGGTGACAGTTTGTTTCGGGGTAGGGGGGCAGTCTTGTAGGACTAAGCCCTTTACCTGTGTAATCTGTTGCAAACTCTGGTGGATAGTGTCAAAAGTGAGTTGAATTGTAGGACACCCAGCTAGTGTCCAAGAATTGCTTGGTGGTGGGGGGGGAAAACCCACACATTGTAACTATTGGGTCCAAAACCCTTTCATACTAAAATATAAACATTGCAAAAGATCTCAGTTGTCATTTCATCAGGAAACAAAGCTTTACATAAATAAATTTTAACAAAAGAATAAATTTCTAGAGTAGAATTTAAAAAAAGGAGGGGGAAGAATCTCCTAGACATGTCAGAGATTATTTTATGTTATTGGTTACCTGCTTAGAATGTCAGCCCAGCTAAAATTCTGTTTATTAGTAACCTTCAACTTGTGACCCAACTGGTTCTTGACTACAGTTGAAATCTGCACATGTTCCATCATTGAAAACATTTCAAAATATAAATACCAAAAATGATGTTTAAAATAATATAAAATAGCTGTACAATTTTATATATAGTAACTATGTAAAACTTTTGTTGTTCTTTTGCCTGAGTGTCCATTGTGACAGTGTTATAAAACATTATTTATTATTGGCTTCTCATAGGAAGAGTATGAGGAACTGCTTCGTTATGCTATAGTGACTCCAAATATTGAATTAGGTACTTCACAGCCATCTCATTCTAAGGAAGAAGCGGTGCCAGATGTTAGATTTCCAATTATAATTGATGATATTCTTCATAATCAAGGTTATGTATATTTTTAAAGCTATTTCTTAATTTCAGATGTTATTTGAGCTTATTAATGCTATTGACTTATATGATTGTGAAAATGCTTCTCTAGTGATTCTTCTCAATAGTGCATCACTATTATCTGGGGAGACTTTTTATATTTTAATATTTTATTCTTGGACAGCTAGATTTGTATTTGAACTTTGACTATTTTATGGAAAGTAATAAAGTTAAAGCAACACTGTAGCCGTTGCATGTCTCTTAGTGGAGTATGTTGCATCTCTGCACTTGTTCCAATGGTTGTATGCCAGGATTATCTTGGAAACTAAATGCCCAAGTCCCCAAATTAAAGATGATCCATAGGTAGCCCTCAGAACCCCTTGAGTTTATGAACCATGTGCTGAGACTTTGTCAGCAGTATTTATACGGACATGGAAGATTGTTTGGATTATCACTACAAAGGTGAACTCTTTTTTGGACTATATCAGTGACAGAATTGAGAGCTAATACAAACCAGGGTGTATGTTGATAGATGAGTGAAAGGTGGAAAAAAGGAGGATAAAGCTCCTTTTACCTATCTGTTCCTTGTTAGTAAAACACAAGATTCCAAACAGCGCACTCTAAATTAGTATTCTTTCAAAGGGCACAGAAAGCCCTTCTAAAACAGTCCTGATCATGGGCATTTATCAATAGGTGTAACTCTAAAGATCCTTCCTTGAAGGCACATGACACAGCCTATTTAGAATCAACAGGCTCCTGGATTTCTAGTAATTCGCAGCTCTAGGGTCTGCTGTCCCTCTCCCTCTGTAGACGTAGACTTTTCATTGCTTCTCCATCTTTGGCCTACTATATTGGATCAACAAAATAGACCACAATCTTAAAATACATAAATTTATTCTACCATTAAACATTCTAACACTAAACATTTTATACCCAAATTTTATTGATCTTCAAGAAATATGACCCTTGGATTTATTCATTCTACATCAGTAATCTTGACCATGTTTTGAGTACACTGGTACCTCAACATGGAGTTCCTATGAGCAAAGCCAAACAAAGTGCTACATACTCTCTTACAAGTGAAAATAGGCAATCTGTGTGTTAGCCCTCTAAACCTCTACCCTTAAGCTGGTTGCCAAAAGCTTATTTTCTTTACCTTTGGCTACAGTACTGCTGTACTGTTGTTCCCAGTGACACAACACAAGAGTCCTTTCTTCGCCCCAACTCTACAACTTTTCAAGGTCATAACTTGGAATTTAAGACCCCTGCTCTTTTCTAGCATGTAAGATGGTATTTGTTTGTTTATGCTCTGCATTTACCAAAAAAGATTTGAGATCTAAGCATACAGCATGCAGCGAATTTAGATATCCTGATTCACACATAGACTTGGTTAGAATAGACCATCCCATTGTAAATTTATCATCCCATTCTCTTTGCTCTTGGTATTGCCATTGCTGGGTATAAGTGGGGTGTGTCAAAGTTGGCAAAGTTATTCTTGTGAGGTTTTTCCCAGTTTCTTTTTTGACACGTATTGACTAACCGTTCCTGAGGTGGAAATAAGGAAGTTCCTGTTTTGGGGGAATCAGTGTTACTTTTAGTTTCACTGTATTTAGTGAAAAGCAGCAGGCCCCAGAAAACGCCCAGTGTTGTAAGATAACATAGCCCTAAGTTCTAATGTCATTCATCCATTGATTCTCTTAATGTGAATTAAATGCCATAGTAGACTGAATTCTCTTTGATCCATATTCGGTGGGTGAAATGGAGCTTATTAATGATAACAGTAAGACTTTTTTTGTTTCAGATTTTTTCTTTGTTTTTGTTCTTTGTTTTAATGTTCCTATATCCTCAGCATGTTGTATTTTCTTTGTTCTAAAATCTTATATACCTCAACCTTCTTAATTAGGTGTGTATGATTAGACATTTTAAGAGTGCTGTGTTTTAATTTTAAAGAACACTTCTTTTCAGCAGGAAATAGCCCTATAGTAAGAGAAACAAGAACAGAAGTTGGTAAAGGATGTGATTTAAGTGTTTCGAGTCATTCAAAGACAGAAGGTATGCCTTTTCCTTAGCTTGTTTTTATTAATATACAACATTTTGTAGTTTCATGAATATTATCTGTGTAATAAGAGGAATAATTTAAACATGTTTCTCATTGGCAGGATTTTAAAATGCTATTGTTTCTAATACGTTAAGTGATGTTATTTAAAATAATTTCATAACATTCCAAAATACTATAATTAAGACAAACAGATTTATATATTATAGTGTATGGTATTCTTTCTTAAATCTGCTAGTTTAGAGAACAAATATTTTTAAAGATTTAATGGGATATCAGATAGTCTGGCCAGTTTAAATTTTTTCATAAACTAATGTATTATTTCCCAACTTTCAGGCATTTGTGTACCAACTTACTGATTTTTGTCCTATCTTTATGCCACCTATTCTATCATTTAATGATTTTTCCTTTTGCAAAAACTTCTTGAAAGATTTACTTTTAAGTAACAAGTTCTATAGTAGATTTATCTTTGATTGATTTAGTAAGGAAGAGAGAAAAGCTCTTCAGTCTTAATTATAGGACCCTCATGACAAAAGTAAGATATATGAGAAATAATGATGAATCGTCTCTAATTCCAACATTTATGTGTGATAAAATAGAAACTTTTGTATTTTGTCCTTTTTAAAGGTAGATATCAGTTCTCTTTCTAGCTCTAGCTCTCACCTTCATTCCCCCTGCCTCATATTTATGGGCAGGGAATGGGAGTTTATATATATATATATATATGTGTGTGTGTGTGTGTGTGTGTGTGTGTGTGTGCATACCTATCTATAGACATATGTATATTTCTCACCTATATGTTGAAGGCAAACAAGGGTGCATTACAGTTGAGTATCTGATAAACTAAATTACTAGTCTTTTTCTACTGATAGTGTTGAAATTTAGTAGTGTTAAAACCCATTCTAGTGTTTTATATAAAGTAATAATGTTCTATATACAGCCACTCTGATCTTGGTCAATTATTTAACCCTTTCTGAACTTCAGTTTCCTTATCAGTAAAGTGGAGATAATAATACCTATTTCTTAGGGTAGCAGGTATTATGAGAGCTAATCTTTATAACATTTTTATTACAAGAACATACAAAGCACTTAGTAAATGTTAAGATGATATAGATGATAATAGTTTCAGCTCAGGCTGGACCTAGATGACCATCCTTGTTTGGGTAGAGGAGGAAGGTATAAGGGGTACCTCAAGCTGGTCAGTCCTAAATCAATGACAATACTGAAATTAGAAATAGTAGGATTAAGTACACTGAAAAGTCATTCTCTGCATTATATATATTCTCAGCTTCCATAGTAACCAACCTCTTCTAGCCTTGCAAAGTAACTCCTCACCAGTTTGGGTTATCAGTTTGCCTTGACCACTACAACTTTTTTTTATTCTAGGGTTGTCACCAGTGTCATCACCAAGGAAGCCTTCTCACCCGGTCATGGATTTTTTCAGTTCAAATCTTTTAGATGACTCTTCCTCACCAAGGTCTAATTCTAGTCATGCAGGTGTCCATGAAATACTTATGAGTGATTTTCTTATTTCTAATGAAAACCTTCAAAAGGTGGAAAATGTACTTGATCTTTGGAGTTCAGGTCTTAAGGTATTACAGTTCAATTAGTATAACAGCTTTGCTCTTAATTCTACTGTTTATTCTTCTTTTCCTTGAATTAAAAGCTTTTAAAAAAAAAATCTTTGGTTTTATGAGATCCAATATCTTAAATCTGTGCTTCTCAGTCTTTAACATCCATATGAATCACCTGCGGATCCTGTTGAACAGCTTCTTATTCAGTGTTGGTGAGAGCCCGAGATTATGCATTTCTAACGAGCTCCCAGGTGATGCCATAAGTTCAGAAACTGTACTTTGAATAGAAAGGTTTTAAATAGTTGCTGAGACAGCTCTGCACGTACCACTGAATTTCTCATATGTTTTGAAAGACTCAACCTGTGTGTGACTGAGACACCCATTGAACCTTTACCATATCATAGCTCTAACGGAAATGTCTCCTTTTACATGAAGCACAAAATCTAGTTTTAGCAACGTACACTCATTTTATAGCTGCTATTATAGTGGCCACAACGTGTAACTAATAAACCTATAAAAATTGAATCTTATTTTGGTGATGTTAGTGGTCATTAAGTAAAACAAAGTATTACAGAAATGGCAGGGAGTTTTTGCTGTTTATAATTGAGAAAATGACCATTTTTCTGAAATACCATTTTAGAAAACAAAGCTAAGTGTTCACACGTATCGAGAAATTATGGTCATAAGAGTTTTGTAGTATCTATATTGCTCTGTTATTTGAACCTTAAATTCTAGAAATAATCTTTCAGTATATTTTCTACCATTATTCCCTCATGGAAAAGTTTTCATACTTCTAATCATGATGTAAAGTCAATTGGGGCAGTGTACCAACAACCATTTAAATTGTTCTATGTTCAGTTAACTATATTGTTATCTAATTTTTGATAACATGATTATTTGTTTTTTTTACTTACGCCAGTCAGTAGGGTGAAAAGGGATCAGACTTAGCAACTTGTTGTAAAGTGGCCATTGTGATCAATGCTTTGGGGGAAGAAAGCATCAACTCCCAATATGGCTTCCAGTATCCACCTCTGTCTAAATAACTTCCCAGTCCTGTGGCTCAGCCTAGGCCATAATCCTGCATTTCTTTTTTCCTATTCCACCTTAATATGGACATTTAAGTCCATATTGAATAAACAAAGGATCTGTTTATTAGTGAATGAGGCCTAAAATTCTTTTAATTGACAAGATTTCATACAGAGTAACTTAAAATAGGAAAAAAATTATATCCTTAGTATGGTGAATGTGAATTAAGAAGAGCTGTGATTGTTGAACCTGCAAATGTTTTCATTAGTGATTTTTAAAAATAGCTCTTATATTGATTGCTTGTTCTGATTTTTTTAAAATGTTTTTTCATTTCAGTGTGATTTTAAGAAACAATATTAAGAGAAAAACATCAGTATATTTATTTTTCAGACAAACATCATATCTGAACTAACTAAATGGAGACTTAATTTTATTGACTGGCACCATATGGAAATGAAAAAAGAGAAAGAAAAACATGCAGCACATCTAAAACAGCTATGCGATCAGATCAACAGCTTGAAGGAGCTGCAGAGAGCCTATGAAATTTCCATTGGGAGAAAAGATGAGGTCTTTGTATTTTCTTTTTAACTGAGATTCAGTAAATGTCTTGCTAGGTAATAAATGCCAGAAACTAATTATTTAGGTCATACAAGACACAAAGAGAAGATCACTTCAAAACTGGTAGTAAAGTAGGTGCATAGTTATACGATTTATTCTTCCTATTGAACATGCCATTTTATCTTTGCAATCATCTTTGATGTACTTGAAGTTGTAAGAGTGCATGCTGAATGTGGGAACACTAGTTTTTTCTTCTCAATCTTCTTTTCCTAACTTTCTTTAAGAGAACATTAGGGAACCAGCATTACCCACATTTTAAACCATCCTTTTAGGGGTCATTTTAAAAGTATCTCACCTTCTATCTGTGATATGTCTATATTAACTGATGAAGTCTTTTCTTTTATCAATAAATAGCGACAGCACCTTTTATTTCACTTTCTGTTAGCCTGTTAAGAACTTGAGAGTAAGGTTCAGGTCTGCGCTGATTTTGTGCCTCCAGATAACACCTTGAACAAAGCAAATGGGCAACAAATGTATGGTTGCCCCCAGGCTGGTGGCTTTCAGAAAAGGAGGACTCCTATCAGACACCTCAGCTACTTGTCTGCAAATGCAGCACTCACTGTTTTAATGAACTAGATAAAGAGTATGGTTTTCTTTTAAAATATACATTTCTTTTGGTATTGCAAGGTGTAATATAAAATTGAACATTTTTCATAGTTGACTGTTTTGAAACAATAGATATTGTCAGTCATGCTCTCTGTTACCCTCAAAACTCGGTCCTAAGGTTTTTAAATATTTAAGTTTTTAATTTCAAAGTGTCACAAAAAGAGTGTACATATATGTACACTTTTTAAAAAACAAAGTGAACAGCCATGTGCCACCACACAGCTTAAGAAATAGAATGTTTCTTAAAATGTATCTTAGAATATGTGTTCTTTTCCACTTTTGAAAATTATTTTTAAAAGAACCAGAATATCTCTTGGTAAATGTGTGCAATTTACTAAATCTCTTTTTAATGTGGCCATTTTTAGATATATATTCCAGTTACTCAGTTCTTCATGAGAGAATATTATCTTAGGATTTAAAAGCCTTTATGGATTTTTTTTTAAAGAATAAAAATAATATCACTGAAGAAGTATATCAAAGTATACCATTATTTGCTTTTATGAGTTTGTTGAATCCAGAAAATCATTGAACAGTTGCTGAGAAATTTCTAACCCAAGATACTAACGCTGTTTGGGGACTAGAAAGTTATTTAAAACCTGGATCCTGCCCTCAAATCTACTCAATAAGACTTTTTGTGTATGTAGCAAAACTTTCAAATGTGTGGTCATTTTTCTTGAATTAAACGTCAATGACCATATTAATTTTCATAAACATTTTTTGGTGATTACCAAAATACACATAATGAGATTTCTTTCCTCTTTTGTTCCCCTTCATTCACTGATTTGTAATGTATTCACGAGGGGAAGTTTTTTGGTCTTTTTAAAGATAATAATGAGGTTAACTGAATGAATGTAGTAGTGACCCATAGGTATTCCCTCTAGCATTTTTTGATATATAATAAAAATTACTTTACCAGTTGATGTTATTGTAACATCACAATAATTGTGTTCATTTCTGTTTATAGGTGATTTCTAGCTTGTCTCATGCCATAGGCAAGCAAAAGGAAAGGATAGAGTTGATGAGAACCTTCTTCCACTGGCGAATTGGCCATGTCAAATCCAGACAGGACGTAAGTATAAAAACGAAAAGACAATTGACAGATATTAGACTTTTGAACTCAAAAATATTTAGGATCACATATTAGAATCTCTTGTTAAAGTCAAAGATTTGTTTTCTAATAAGTCAAAATGAATTTACAATTTATTGGTGCTCTTATGTCAAAGGAATTTGATTGCGGTATAGTTTAGGAGAAAAAAATACCTCTTGTATTTTATAGACCTATTGATTTATCGTTTCCTACTTCACAGTAGGTTAATAAGGATTGTACCCAAGTTATAAATGCCCTGGTAATGGAACCCCTTTAACAAATTTGACCTCAGATGTAATTATGTGGAGAAAGAATTTATAATCTTTAACATATCACATGATTTCTATATTGTTTCTACTTCTAAAATGCCTTCATAAAGAGGCAGTACTATATTTATATATTATAAAACTGTGTAAATGTTTGTTGTTTAGACTTGCCTTAAAGTGAGAGTTAAAGCCATGTCTGTGTAGCTTTTTATTTTTTTATAAATGTAAATGCACTTAGACTTTTATTTATTTATTTATTATTTTTTTATTTTTTGACGCCTACGGCACCTGGTATTCCTAAGTGGTCTCCCATCCAAGTACTAAGCAGGCCCAACCCTGCTTAGCTTCCAAGATCAATGAGATCGGGCACGTTCTCATGCCCGATGACATGGCCGTAGACTCTGTGTAGCTTTTTCAAAGTTATCCTTAGCTCGTATATAATTTAAACTTGAATATTATTTATTTTAATTAAAAGCTGAAGTATATCAGATACATATAAACTGAGAATAATAAATTATTGTATCAATAGCGGAAAAGTATGAATATTTATATATTCCCACAAGAAGACAGAGTATAGAGACTTAAGAGTGTAGAGGATGGATATATACAAATTTTTTTTGCATGTAATGCTCATGTGAGCCATGGAGTGATCTCTATGCACTTACTTAGAAGAGATTAATATTTAAGGAAAAGGCTGTTACTATAATGGGATAGGTTATCTCTTTAAAAATACTCCCTACTACTTTCATTTTTTTAAATAGATTAAATCTGCATTAATTGTACTGAAAAGAGCTATTTAAAATGAGTATACCATATTTTGAAAGTTATTTATTAAGTGACATGAGACTATAGTATGTTTAAATCTTAGCTGAAATAGTTGAGGCTGCTATGACTTTTTGAACAGCTTTCCCCATTTAAGAAAATTGGAACTACATCTTTAAAAGAATTTAAATTCACTGATAAAAGAATTGTTCCTATTTGGATCAATTTGGCTCTATATATGATGGCAAAGTATGTAAATTAAGTTAATCTTACTTATGATGGTGGCCACCAAGCCGAAGAAAAAGCAGTGCCATCTGAAGCCACAGCCACCATCCCTTTCTGCCTTCCAGCCACTCTCCGTTGCTCTCCTGGTCTTGCTTTCAGCTGAAAGGTCATACACATTCAGAACTAAGATAGCAAGTGGCAAGTTACTCATTTTCTTTCATTTGTTTTTTGTTTTTTGTTTTCCCCCCATAACTTGATTAGTTATATAAAGCAATGATATAATGGATAAGAGAGTTTAGGCTCTGGAATGAGGCAAGACTGGCTTTTCCTTTTCTGCTTGTGTGACCTGGGCAGGTTACTTAACCTCTCTAAGCCTCTTCTCCTATTTGCAGATAAGAATACGATTACACAGGATTAAATGATAATGTATGTACACTGTTCACCACAGTGTTCGTTATATTTCTTCTTATTATTGTCAGTGTATTTGCCAGTTCACTGTGTTTTGAGGTTGTATCTTACTTTCTTTTAGGTTTATGAAAGTAAACTAGCTGACCAGTACTTCCAGAGAACTTTACTGAAGAAAGTCTGGAGAGGCTGGCGTTCCATAGTACAAAAGCAGTGGAAAGATGTGGTGGAACGAGCTTGTCAAGCAAGAGCCGAAGAAGTTTGTGTCCAGATTTCCAATGATTATGAAGCCAAAGTTGCTGTGGTAAAATTTTTTTTTAAATTTTCACTTTCCTTTAGTAAAATTAAAAAGATGGGTAGCATCACTCACTATTAGGCAGAATAACCCATTTCTTTCATTCCATTTAATGCAGTGTAGCTTCACATGAGCCTGTTTGACTGAAAGAACAACACTAAAGTCAGACTTAGAGATGCATTTATTCTTTCAAATAGTTATAACTCTGGCCTCCAAACTTGTGTTGGATCTCTTGTATGTACACTTCTTTTGAAAATGTAAATCACCTACAGATCCTTATGTCTCTAAGAAAGCATACTTTCTTATGCTGCTTCTTTTGGCTTTTATTTAGCAGAGATAAAGACCAACCAAAAATGTTTAACTTCATGTTAATTTAAATAAACTTTGTTCTTATAAGGTTGATATGAAGCATTTGTATATAAATTGGAATTATTTTCTCATTGACTTTTAATAATAAAATTAATGTTGTTTCCATGGGAAAACATTTGAGACTCAAAGTGAAATAAAAACCATACTGAAGAATACAGTAGGCCTCTTGAAATTGAATACTAAAAGGAAAAAAATATTTCATCATTATCGTACTAAGTTCTTAAGTTAAAAATCAGTTTCATAAGATAATTTTCTCCAATTCAAAATGACATGCAAAAATGGAGTCCTTTTAGATGTGGTCTATGGGAAAGGATGCTTTACCTAATGTCACTTTGCATTTTATATGCTGTAGTAACATTGAGTTTTTTAAAATTCTGTTAATATTGCAGGCATTTGTTTTTGTTTTTGTTTTTGTTTTTGTTTTTTCCTGAAGGGGTGAGGGCTGTCTGTGGCTCTTAATGTATTTTGTTTAATATTCTACATAAAAGTTTTATGGTAAGAAATGACATATCTTTTTGTATAATTAAAACATCAGCAACCTTTAGTGGGACTTGTATAAAATTCCTCTTATGTGAACTTTGACTTTATGGTTAGGGATGACAATGGTTTGTCGATGGAGACAATAGAGGTAAGATGCACCTTTTAAAATAAATTGAAACATAGCAGAAGAGGTGTGTGATAAAGTATTTTTAGTGTTTCACATAAAGGTAACTTCACAGTTTGTCTATTTTTAACAATAAATATTATTCTTCCTTGTATTTCAAATATTTTTCTTTTTTAAAATTCTCCTTATTTTAGTTATCTGGAGCTTTGGAAAATGCAAAAGCTGAGATCCAAAGAATGCAACATGAAAAAGAGCACTTTGAAGATTCCATGAAGAAAGCTTTCATGCGGGGTGTATGTGCATTAAATCTTGAAGCCATGACTATATTTCAAAACAGAAGTGATACAGGTTGGTATTTACTTAAGATTCTCTGCCTATTTTCAAAAGAGATTTGTGATCTCAGTGATTGGTTGGTATGGGCTGTAGTACTAAGTTTCTGCAATAGATGTCTCATCCAGGCACTGTATTTTTAGTTTCATAGTGTTGTATCCAGTTTTAAATTTGTCATGAAAATTCACTCACTCGTGGTTGCTTATGGTACTTTAGACCTGAGAAGGTAAACTGTCACCTCTTAAGTATTTAGGCTCAGTGTTACAGTAATGCTTTGAATGTATAACATCTGTAAGGCTCTTTAATTATTCATAATGCCTTTAAGTGTGAAATTTCTATTTTTTTTCCTAGGGAGCTAAATTCCTTGGGCTATTTTGTTGATTAAATATTTCTCATCTAGGCATAGTTTCTCATTTTTAAAAAATTGCTTATTTTCCAGTTTAAGAGAAGCCTCAACTAAAAGTAATTTTCAATAGTTAGAAATATAGGACTTTCAAAGAAGTTAAAAAAAAAAAACTGATTTCAAGAGAAGTCCACGTATTGGCTGGGATCTGAGTGGTTTGTGTCTGAGTTTCATCAGCATGGCTTAGAAGAGCACATGACTAGAATCCTTTGCCACCAATTTACAAAGAAGCCAATTTTCCTTATTGGGTTTTAGTTTTCTTCTCTGAACAAAGAATAATATAAACCTTCTTTCCCGGCTTAATTGGAGGTTCTTTTGAGAATGCAGTGAAATATACTTGAAAACACTTTAAAAGACAAAAAGTACTTTAACTTGTAAGATGATAGTATGATATAATTACTGTAGTCTTAATTCAAGTCAGCCTCCCATGTTTCATGCAAATACATGAACATTTTTACAGTATTCCCTTATATTAAATCTTGTTTGAGACTCACGGTTAATTTATCAATGAGATAGTTTCATTTTATAACATCATTAACACGATTTCATTCCAGTGATTAACTTCTCTGTGCTTGGCGTGCCCTCGTGTTAAAGCATCAGCAACATTTATTATTTAAATCAGGCATGTTGTGGATGGTAGTGAGCTAAGGCAAATTGTTTTCTCTCTGAAACAGTTGAGGTATGTGGCCCATATGTAGATTAGAGACTTAGAATCATAGAATCTCAAGGCTAAATAGTTTATTTTGTTGATTCTCCAACATATGTTTGATTTCTCCAATAAATGGTCTTTTAATTAAGTATCAGTGCTGAAAACAAACTTACCACCTCCAATGATAGAATTGTCTGCTTTCAGTTCTAATCATGAGCAAGTTATAATTTTTAAATTGAAGAATTCAATTATCTACTTAGAAGAGATATCGGGTTCCACAAATAAGATGACAAATAATTATTATTAGTACTTCTTACATTTAATTACAAGAAACCTGTTTCTTATTACCTGCTTTAAAAGGTTATGAATTAACTTAGGATAGAGTGTTTTACCACCTTAATAAATTGACCATCTCAAATTTTAAATTCAAATACAGCTATGTCTCCTACAGGCAAATATTCATAACAGGTTCTGAAGAAAATGTATTCTGATAACTAGCCAACGTGATTTGTTTTGCTCCTGTTGCTTTTACATATACTGTCATCTGCAGCTAATGGCAAGTTCTGAGAACCCAGCTGTGTTTGAGTGGTCTTGTGCTTTGTTTATAACAATGAGAGATACCGATGACAGGAATGGTAAGACACACACAAAGCAATAGTTAGTGGAGCTACCAGAGGCAAAAGTGTCATGTAATCCAATAGGTATTTCCTTTTTGATGTTTCAGTTTTGTGGCATTTTAATAACAGTTATTTAAATTTTTTTTTGATTCTCACAAGAAAAAAATTACATCTGGTCCCTTTCTTAAAACAATTGCTTTTTATAATGCAGTTTTTAATAATGCAATATTCTTAATGTACCTGTTGTCTTATTAGAACAAAACAAATATCTGATTTTTTTTATTTGTCCTGATTCTCTGCTGTTTGTTACCTGCAGTGCATCTCATGTTGTGAAATATTTTAAATCTTATAGATTGTAAATTAGAAATTTCTATGAAGGAGACAAAATGTAACAATAAAAATGGCTTTTAAAATGATACCTGCCAATTAGAAAAATCCTTCACAACTGGAAAAATGTATCCCAGTCAAAGTGAGAATAATTAAAACTTACAGTTAGTTATCTGACAAACAGGAACTGAGTGCATCAGCCCACATTAGTGAGAGTTGTTCATCTGCCTCTCTTCCAAGGAGTCCTATGGTCAGAACGGAGCTGTGTACTGGTCCCACATCTGATACGAAGTCTGCCACCCACCTAAAAAGAGACAGAATAACTTTCTGTCAAAAACATGTTAAAACCCAGTGTGTGTGTGTATGTGGGTTGATTTCAAAGCAAAAGCTGTATTTTATATGGAATTAGTCCCTTTCATCGAATGATTTCAGAGGACATTATAATCCTCGTTAAACTTTGTTAATGAAGTAACTATTACTCTATTTTACATAAAGATAGTCTAAGAAAATAAGAAAAGGACTTACACAGAAGTCCAAATTTCTAGGTGGAAAGAGAACAACATTTAAACATAGGATTACATACTCTATTTAGATATTCTAAAATAGGACTGAATTCTGAAACTCTCACCCCAGTGTTTGATACCACATAGCTATAGTCTTAAGGGAAATTCTAACCAAATTCTAATACTAAGAGGGAAATATCCAAAATAGGACCCTTTCTCCTAGCTTCCAGAAGCTGAGGTTATTCACTCCTTTGATGTAAGATTAGGTTCTATTTTGAGAGAAGGTTACTATTTGTGTGTCACTAAAATCAATTAAATGTGCAAATATGCTCTTAATTCATGATAATTAACCTGATAATATAATTAACCTGAGAGAGCTCATTTCTTTTACAATGTCAAAATTTGCTTATTGATTTATTATCGTTTGCTGAAAAATCAAAAATGAAAATCCATTGTTTTTGTTAGGATAGGGGCAATGGATGGAATGAGAGGGTATGGTGATATAAAATTATTCTAAAGATCTAAATACTAGGCCATTTATCAGGATAGTTGTATGAAATAATGCAAAAGGACATAAATCCTTGGGCTCAATGAGACCATAATATTGTAATGGTTCTGTTAAGACCAAATTATAGCTATTATGTATTTTTTATTGTTGGGATAAAAGAAATCTTGGGAGAATTTTAATGAAATTAATTTGTGATTTATAGGAACAGACTTCACAAATAATAAAAAGGAAGAGTATGGTCCTGGTGTTCAAGGAAAAGAACATTCTGCTCATTTGGATCCTTCGGCTATTCCAATGCCCTCAGCAGAACCATCCCTACCAGGAGCAGCCACGGGAGTGACCAGCACTGCTGGTTTTCCTTCTGCTTCCATCACTTCTGCCGGGGCTGCTACCGCTTCCTCTGTCCACTTTCCTATTTCTGCTCCTCTTGGTGCTGGATCTACATCTACTGCTGCACCAGAAGAAATGGTTAGTGCAGTTCATGCGGGTGCCTGCATTGGGAAAAGGGTTCCCAACTTGTTTGTATATTGAATATTTTGAACTCAGAACATAGTTTCTCATGAAGAAAAAAGCCCATATCATATTTAGGCCAAGTCACAGAAAATATTTAATATACAAACAGGCTAAGACATTAATTTGTGTAAGTTCTACTGAAAGAAAGTTCTACTCTCTTAAAAGTAACAAAGGTCATTTGGAGCATCCTGAAAAAAAAGAAAAAGTTCTATTACAGTAGTGATAACGAACAAAAATAAAGAACTTTTTCATTTTACATTTTTCAAAATAGATGTAATTAAGAGTTTTTTTGTTTGTTTGTTTGTTGAAGGAAACTGGTGGGTATTTTCAAGGGCTTAGGAGATTAATGGCTCTTTTGTATATTTTCTATTCAACTATAGCTTTCCCTTTTCCTGGATGCAGACATATCATTAACAATACTCTATACTTGACTTGATTACGTTTTAACTTTTAATTCATAATTGGAATGAAGCTAGGTATAGTTTTTCCTAGAGTCAGTATTAGAGAAGTGCATAGTGGGGGAGAGTACTGAATAGGGATGGAGTAATTGTGTAAGAACTTGCCTGCAGTGAAATTCATCAAGCTATTAATATGGAAAGAGTTAACCATCAAAGCACATCATGGTTCTGACTCCTTGGCCTCCTGTTGTTAAACCTGTATGCTTCAGTGTTTCTCAGGAGAGAACTGCATAGGGATACAAGCCAAACTTATCAGACTCACCTCTGCAGGGCTTTTTAAAAACAAAACAGTATACTCTTCTCCTTGGCAAAAAAGTATATACAGTTCAATAAAGGTCCTGAGATTGTTCTGATTTACTTGTCTCCCTAACCATTTACATGAGGAGAAGATGATGGCAGAATAGACTTTAGGTCTTACAGTTTCACTGGCAGGCCATTAGAAGGTGCCGTCACTGAGTCAACCAGACAATTGGTCATCTTTAGTATTCCAGCTGTCTTAAATTTCTGCCTTTTGGAAACTACTAACTTTGGGGAAAAATATGTTGAGATCTGCTGTTTATCATATTTGCTCTTAATTCACAGAGGTTCAAAAATGTAGCTGTTAAGAGAAAATTGAATGTGTGAGGAAGTTTTGACTTAGAAAAAGACACTAAAATTCAGCCCTGAAATATGTTTAGCTGTGTTTTTCATGGTTATACATTTTAAAGTGTGATCCTATACAGATCTCATTTAAATAAACACAGTATTTATTAAAATCTAGTCTCATTCATGTCGCATATTCAGATAACATACACAAGAGCTAGATTTTTCAAAATTCCCTTCTTAAAATATGACTATATAATTTATACATCTGCATTTATATATAAACCTGAAAATGCATGGAAGAACTGAATGAATGAGTATGCTTACCACTCTTTTGTTATTAACTTTTGAAAACAGTTTGATCACCTGAGATAATTTCAAAGTCTTTGAAACATAAAAACATAATATCATGTAGGCAACCTTTCTTCTACCTATCCAACTACATCCTTCTCCTTCAGAAACATACACATTCAATTTTATTTACATAAGTACAGCTTTCAGGGCCGGGGAAAAAGAGGAATCACTAGTCAATCAATCTGTAAGTGTAATGGTAGTTTTCTTCTTTCCTTAGATAATTACAATACTCAGATTCCTCTCAATATATCCTCTTGTTTTTAAAAAGAACCACATAACTAAAGTAGGAACAAATATATTAGTTGGATAACTTACCTAATGTGAAGCTATCATTGTTAGGAACAGGAAAAGAAGAGAGATTTGTAGTCCAGGCCTGGTTATCTTTCTCTCCATTTTAATCACAGAGGCTTCCTGTGAGCATTCAAAACTTTTTCCAGTCTTCCCGGTATTTCCAGTAGCTAAAGGGAGGTGTGTGCAGAAGGTAAACTGCAGAGATTTGGGAAGCAAATAACTAGAGAAAGGTGTATTACTATTCTAGTGAAATAATATCTTCATCTGTAAAATTCTTTCCTTTCCATATATATCTCCATTATGTGAAATAAAATATCAGAATTTCATGGTGGGAAACATTTTTCAAAAAATACATTAGGCAGTTGTACAAGCAAATATATTGACATTCACATGGTTGAACAATAGATGGCACTTTACTTTTTTCTAACCTCATTTGGAATAATTGCGAGATTTTAGTTAGATCATATCAATAGATGCAGAAAAAGCCTTTGACAAGATACAGCATCCATTTATGATCAAAACACTTAACAAAATCGGTATAGAGGGAAAGTACCTTAACATAATAAAGGCCATATATGACAAACCCTCAGCCAACATTATATTTAATGGTGAAAAACTAAAAACCTTCCCTCTAAGATCAGGAACAAGGCAAGGCTGTCCACTATCGGCACTGTTATTCAATATAACATTGGAGGTCCTAGCAAGAGCAGTCAGGCAAGAGAAAGATATAAAAGGCATCCAGATAGGAGACGAAGTCTAACTGTCACTATTTGCGGATGACATGATTCTCTATATAGAAAACCCTAAAGACTCTACAAGAACACTACTAGAAACAATAAGCAAACACAGATTTTTAAATTAGTAAAGTTTCTCATCTAACATTCTTTTTCATCTGAATGGAAAAAGAGAGTATCATTAGGCAGCTGGTCCTGCTTTTCCATTTTGTAAATGAGGAGATTGAGGCTTAGAGTAACTTGCCTGTGGCCACAGTAACAGAACTGGAACTCAGACTTTGACAGTCTGGCTTCAGAGCCCTCTACTCTGAACTAATAATCTGCGTTATCTCCATATCAGATATCAAGATACAAATATTGGGGTTTTTAATATGTTTTTAATATGTCATTTTCTTTTTTTCTTATTCCTTTTGATTTTTACCCAGCTACTGTAATTAGTTGACAGTGGGCAGAAAAAAATGAGTACATGACTGTGTTACTCCTGATGTAAATATAATTTTTCTGGAGTATTGTCTAGTAGTAAGCAACAATAGCTGTAAAAGCTGGCATTACCCTTTGATCTGATCATCCAGTTTTTGCAATATATTCTAAACTCTCAAAAGGGGAATCCTTTTTTATAAAAATTGGTATATATTATAGAAAAGGAACTGAGACAATTAGATAAACTGTAATTTGTTGCTATAAAAACCTCTCAGAAATTATAGCAGGTCTCTGTTCATGGGGGAAAAGTATATTACCAAAGCAATAAGATGGCAGAACACAAAAGCATATATGTAATGGTAATATTAATTATGCATAAGGATCAAAAGAGGTCATAAAACAGAAGAATGGTGCCAAGAGTTAGGGATGGTGGGGCAAGGGAGATGAGTTTAACTAAAGGGTAGCATGAGGGAGATCTTTATGGTGATGGAATAGTTCTGTATCTTGATTGCCATGATAGTTATAGGAATCCACACATGTGATAAAATGACATAGATCTATACCCAGGCATTATACCATTGTCAGTTTCCTGGTTTTGATATCATACTTACACTATAATTATAAAAAATGTAATCATTTCCAGAAATTGGGTAAAGAATACACAGACCTCACTATACTATCTTTGTAACTCAGTATGAATCTATATTATTTCGAAATAAAAAGTTTTTAAAAATTTCATGAAGTCCTATAAAATAGATGGTACACCAAGGTTAAAGGGATACTTTGGGGTGTTTGGTTTTTACATTTTTTATTTTTCCATGTTAAAGTTGGTTGAATATACAGTTATTTTAAATGTCCATATATTTTCTTCATAAGTTATAGAACCAAAAGTACTATAAATTTTGTCATGGATTTTCTATCATCTAGATATTTCTTTGATTTTTTTTTTTTTTTAGTATGTGCCAAGAGTTGTGACATCTGCACAACAGAAAGCTGGAAGAACAATTACAGCCCGGATCACAGGGAGATGTGATTTTGCTTCAAAAAATAAAATTAATAGCAGTTTAGCTATAATGGGAGTTTCTCCTCCCATGAGCTCAGTTGTTGTGGAAAAACATCATCCGGTCACAATCGTGAGTCCATATTTAATAACGTTTTGTCAAAAAATCTTTTTCGTGAGAGTTTATAGACTAACAAGCACTCAAATGGAATGTTGAGAAGATCAACATTCATGATGACTGGTTCTTATTCTGCCTTTTAATGTTATAGTCTTTATATACTTAATTTATCATACCTGCTCTAAATCCGCCTTTCCTCTTTTAGGAAATCAATTTCAGAAACATTTTTTCTTTTCAACAGTGTAAAAATTATTAGATAACAGAAAGTAAGCCAGTGTGTTTGTGGCCAGAAGGGTAAAATATATGAGCGATTTCTCATTAATTTAAAAAAGTTAACTAGTTGTTCATGTAGCAAATTTTGATTACAAGAAATGCTTCCCTATTATAGTTTTTAGTCTTCTTTTTTTTTTTTAAGTCTTCTTCCCCCTTTTCGGTACAATTGTTAGCATATTTCTAGTTTGGAAAAAAATTCAGATTGTGATAAATTCATATGACATAAAGGAAAGTACATGGAAGTTAAGCAAAATAAACAGAAAAACCTAAATTAGTGCCCCAGTTTTGCAACTTATTGCCTTTGTGATTATATACTAAACAAGTAAAATATTTGAGCCTCCATTTTCTCTGTATAAAATTGGAGTGATAAGAGTATTTAGCTCCTAGAGTTTATTGTCAGAGTTCAGGATTAAATGAGATAATGTGAAAATTAAATGAGATGTATAAAAGTACTTTGTAAACTGTAAAATCACAAACAAATTTAACTTAATAAAAATTACCAGAGAAGGATACAGGGATACCTCTTCATTATTTCTTACAACCACATATAATCAGCAATTATCTCAGAAAGTTTAAAAGTTACAAGAATATATCCTCAAAGAGAAATAAGGGTTGATTTTAAAAGAGAATGCCCTCTTTATAAATTCTCAATATTAGGCAACATTCCTGCCTACTGAGTATGTCAAAATGTTAGCAAAAAAGATATTTGGAATGATTTTAAACCCCTTTCTTGTTACTAAGGATTACATTGACCTTCATAAACTGGACAGACTCTGAAAGTCCTTAGATGACTTCTCTATATATCTTTTAAAATGTGAGATATCAAAAAAGATGAAATGAACTAATTTCTATTTTTATCAGCACTTATGATGTATATAAAGCGGTAGGGAGAGAGACTGTCTACTTGTAAGATGAAGAAGGGTTAGAGGGAACACACATGTGTTTGTTTTTAATTTACACAACCTTTTGTTTTTGGACTAATGATGGAAATTCGTATTTTATGGAAGAAAAATCAGGGAATTAAAGACTTACAATCCCTCTTTCTAATATTTATCTCCCAAACTGCCCTTTGCTTATTCAGCATATATAGTACCGTTCCACTAATTGGCCATGAATTAGCCAGCCATAAACTCCCATTATTACCTAATTTGGATTATATGACAGACACAATGGCAGTCCTTAGTAGGATTTTTTCATTTTCCCCAGGAATCAAGATCTAGCACTACCAGAAACAGTTATTACTATTAAACCAGTAATCATATCTCTGACACTTTAGCCCCATCTGCTGGATAATTGCTTGCTCCTAGTGCTTCTTCATTCTCCGCTAGATTTTGTAGATCATGACACCAGTGGTAACGTGACTCTATTTCTACAGTTCCTCTTGTCCATCCTACCCAAGGGTCAGATTAGGTGGTTAGCAACTAAAATTTCAGACTAGTTACAAGATGATCTCCCATTTGTAGTAATTACCCAGTTATTTATGTACAAAGAAATATATAAAACACTTTAAGGAGATTATTTTTCCATTTCTTTAAAGAAGAGCTCTTATTCTTAAAGCAGAATTTGAAACGAAGACCTGCATAGCTGTATAATAGAGCTTTTGAAATACATAGTGAATGTTTTGGTCAAATATATATAATTTTACTTCAAGTATTTTTTTTTTTAAACTCACCACTGATTTATTAGAGTCATTTTAATTTCCCAAAGAGATTTATGTAATTCATTGTATAACTCATACTGGACAATAAGAGGACACATCTAAAAGAAATGAATTTGCACAAAAATGTCAACTCAGATTTGGACTGGAGAAATTGAAGTCCCATTACTTCTACCCAGGGACTCCTATTCACAGTTTCAGAAATACACAACTGCTCTGAACTGGGAGACCTGGAAATCAAGGAGAGCTAAGAAGAAAACCACAGGAATATGGGGATGATATAATTCAGTGAGGCTTTGATCACAGTTTGAGCATCTGCTTTAGCCAGTGGGAACACTTCTGGCTATGCAGACACCATACATACCATTACTAAACAGTACTTCTTATCTTCTGATGGCAGAAGCTCTGCAATGTTCATTTGCCACCAGGTCCTAGGTAGCCTGGATCTCAGTGGGTTTCCTTGACAAACTTTGGTATTCCCTGTAAGGAAATTTTCTGACAAACAGCACATGTTTGTATTACTTACTGAATTATTTGGCCCTTACACAGGACTGGTATGATTCTAAGATTTTCAATATATTTGTTTTGTTTGAATGATAGTGCTGGTTAGATGGCATGAAAAGCCATGCATGCATACAATTGGAGTTCAGGAATAATACTTGAAATATCTTAAAGTTGACTCTTCTAAGTGGAAGACCCTAATCGGAATCTACATGTGCTAGTCAGTGACAAGGACTGAGAACTTGCCTAGATAACAAATCCTGTTGCTGCCAACTAAGAAGCTGTAACATGTATAGTACAGGAAAGCCTTATACTTGTACACATATGTAGATATGTAATATGCACTTATGTACATAATGTGAACTTACATATTACATGTACAGATGAAGGCAGATGTGCCCTGACTTTAAAGCTTCAGTGCTCATGTCTAAGATGTTCCTCTGAATTCAGAATTAACACTCACGTCTGCCCCTCAACACGTGTCATCAGCGTCTAGTTGTTTCTCTGTTTAGAAAGTTATGGTCCATATTAAGGGACCATGTGTGACTGTAAAAAGTTTAGTCAGCTCCCAGGTGAACCAGGTGAAATATGAGAGACCTGCTTTACTCTGATTTGAAGCAAGGACCAGACTGGGCTCTTCAGGGCTTCTCACATATTCCCCAGGATTAGACTCCACATATTAACAGCCAGGAAGAAGGGGAGGGTTGGGGCAGACCCTTCTTCCAGACACCAAAGTCCCTTTCTGTATACAAGACTCCATCCACTCACGTCCTCCTTGAGGAATGAATACCCTCGTGGTTCTTTTTGTGCTCCTCTGGAAGACATCTTTGGTATAAATTGTGGGTATTGAGTACATCGGTCTAACTGGGTATGAGCTCCTTACAGAAAAGGACCACATTTTGTTTGTTTTAATGGCTGCTTCACCCAATTCATTGTTTGTATCCACTGATGCTTAGCGAATGTTTGTTGAGTTAAATTATAGATGATGAAATGATATTTAATATGTGTAATTTGATGGGATTATTAAAGCAGATTTTTATCTTTTCAGCAAACCATTCCTCAAGCTGCTGCAGCCAGATATCCCCGGACCATTCATCCTGAAAGTACTACCTCGGCTTCCAGATCTCTCGGGACCAGATCAGCTCACACTCCGTCTCTCACAAGCATTCATTCTATAAAAGTGGTTGACTAGAATGAATACATTCCTATGAAGATCTTTTAATTCCTCTGGTTTTACCAAGGATTAGAAGTCTTTAGTTTTTAAATTTTCCATATTTTTAGAACATAATGGATATATCATGTTCATCTTTTCAAAATTACAAAAGACTTTTTCAAGCCATACCATCCTTTGTAACTATATGTAGGATTATTTTAATGTTATTTTTTAATTTAAGTAATTAAGTAAAACTTTTTTAAATTAAAAAAGATACTGGACTCTTTTTTTAATAGATTCAGCCTATGACTGATTATATCATCAAAGTATATAAATCCTGTTTTCTCTACATTATTCCAAAAGGCTAAATCATTTCCAATGTTACTGAGTAAACTTTAAGAGAGTTTATTTTTAAAACTATTAAAACTAATAGAAACTAAGATGTTTTTAAGTTAAAAAGATAAACACCACAAGTAATATTGATATTTTTTGTGACTACAGTATATTTGTCTTCATTTTTCTAGTACTCTAAGAATTAAAAAGGGAGAAATGACAATACTTATAAATAATTTATAATGTTAAAAGGGAAAAATTTTTTTGCTAGCACAAAAACAGTTACAGAAACATCAAAGGGAAATTTCCTATGAGAATGATCCTATTTCTGACATTCTTCCCTGCCCTTTTTGAAACTAATGTGGAACCCACATTGTTTATTCTGAACATCCAGTGTCCTGTGGTAGTGTAGCCTAGGCAACTCAGCAGACCCTCCAAGCCTGGGTAGAGACTTTTCAATGTCCATTTGGAAGAAACCATCCGGGCAAAACTGATCCAAGAGAACAAGACCAGGCCTCTAATGGGTTCTATATCTGACTGACTGGGTTACCTTGGGCTAGACAATTTAGATGAATCTCAGGATTCTCATCTGTGAAACTATGAGATCTACCCATCCTACCTATTTCCCAAATTACTTGTGGGTTACATAAAAACATTCTGAAGAATCTGTCTAGGACCTCAATTTTATATCATTAAGTAAAGATAGATTTAATAATCCGAAGGCTCTTCCAATTTGAACATGATCTAGCCCTATACTCTAACTTTATTATAGGAAATAGTTTTTCTTATTGCCTTACACTGTTAACAGGACATCAGAGAATAAATGTGAGATAAGTAAATAACCCATTTTCTAAAGTGGGAAACCAAGGCTTTTCTGAATTGTTGGAAGTATCTCATCATGTCTTAAAAGAGTATTAGGTCCTTCTTATGCAACACTCATTCTGGGTCCTGGTCCAGCTACCACTGTGGCAAACAGCTCCTCATGGGTTTCAACAAGCACAAACAAACAGCATGTCGTCATCCGCCTGTACAGAGGGCATTTTCCCCAGGTCTTCCCTCTACTCCCAGTCAAGTCAGGAGAGACCAGCAGGCCCCACTTGGAGTTCATTCACATGCCACCCAGAATGAACACTTCCTTGTAAACAGATCAGTTCCTCCCTTCTCCCCCGTATGAATTGTCCTGAGATGTATTAACTACCCCCTCTCTCATCTCTCAGAAGAGAGTACCCTCGAGGTCAAATAATCAGTTGTGCTTGACGCCAAGTGGTGGCCAATTTGGTAATTCACCCTAGTCTTGACTCCTCTTTCCATATCACTCCCCTTTTCCTCCTGCTTCCTTGGATTTGTGCTCCTAAAAAAGGCAGTGGCACATACACTTTGGCCTCAGGCTTTGCTCTTTGAAGAACCTAGATTAATGACAGCATTCAGTATGCAAGCCATAACCACGTGGATAAACTCAAGTGAATATTATGAATACTGTAATATTATGTTTCTTTTTAAGTCTTAAGCTCTGGAAATTGTCTAAAGCATCAAGTAATTAGTGTTAGTCTAAGTTAAATTCAACAATTAAAACACTTTAATATGTGTTCATATTTATTTTTATATAAGGAAGTGACCCAGATTTGGGGGGGGGGGAGCTGTGGGAGAAAAAGAGTAGCAAGGTCAGTGGAAACTGGCCAGACTGAAGAACAAATGGGGACAAGACTTTTCACTGAATATCTTTGTTAAAAACTTTGGGACGCATGTGAACATATTACCTGTTGTAAACATTCACATTAAGTGGGCTCAAGATGTTGAACTATAAATTCATGATAGACTAACTGGATTGAAATTGCTCATGATTTTATTTTTGGCCTTATAGACCTAGAGTCAGAATTTGAGAATGGAGAGCCTTAAATTCACTATGTGAATAGGTGTAATAAGCTGATATAAATTGATACTTGATTTCATATTTATTTAATAACTTTATCAGATTACAAAAATAATACAGGTTTATTGTGAAAAAAATTGGAAACCAAAAAGCACAAAGAAAATTCAAATCACCTATAACTAAATCACAAAGAGATAAAAAAAATATTGGTATATATACTTCTAGTCTTTTCTAAGTGATATATTACATATATGCGTTATTTAAAGCCAGTAGTGGCTATAAATTTCCAAATCGTTTCTCTTACAGGAGAAATAAAAGTTAATGATTTCAATACTGTGGGCATGATGTTATGCATTTCACAGGCATTCTCCTTTCATCCTCACCAAAATATTATGGAAGAGGTAGACATGTCTTCCATTTTATAGAGCAGGAAACTTAAAGATCAGAATTTGAATGCCCATAACTAATAAGTGGCAAAAATCATGATGCAAAACCATGTCTATCCTACCACACTTCGTTTTCCCATATGCCATGATGCTGTCCCCACCATCTATTTTGCTAAAGCATGATAGACAAAATCCTAGATTATGCTATCACATATGTTGCATCAAATGACAAGAATCGGAAAATCATACAGAATTTGCCTTAAGAAAAAACTAAAAAAATTTTTGGACTTTTCAGTGATTGGAAAGTATAATACCATTTTTCATGTTAGAGGATCCTATCAGAACCATCTTCACAGATGAAAGGAAAATCAATCCTACTGCTAGAGGAACTTTACAGCATTAAAGAACTGAATTTAAAAGGACTGAATGCTGAGTGGCAAATCATTTAAATACAATCTCTCTAGGCATTTATGAAATTGCACATTTCTTGGGTTTTGAGTCAGTTTCGCTTTTGAATTGACGGATCTTTTCTGGAAAAAACAGCATAACATTTATTATTAATAGCTAATATTTATTAAGCATTTGCTATGTGCCAGGCACTATTACTCACTCAATCCCACGACAGCCCTTTGACATAGACACTTTTCTAGTTAATGAATGAGAACACTGGTACAATGAGGTCATAGAACTTCTCAAGATCACACAGCCTATCAGCACTGGAGTTCAGATAGAAGCCCAGAGCACATGCCCTTCTCCACTTCAGAGGACTGCCTCTAGTCTCCCCTGGGATAAGCTTTCACAGGAATGAATAAAGTTGAGGGAACACCCCCAGTGCTACAAGGATAATGTCACAGAAGGTAGGTGTCACCCCTGTACTATTCCTGCTTGAAACTAAATATTGGATCAGTGATCTGATTCATGCATTTATGATCTCAGCTTCAGGTAAAGCAGCATCATAAAAATAATGGCAGGTGTTTCTATATTTTGCTTGAATGGTTTTTATTACACGCAAGTTACACCTAATTAATTGATAAATTTTCAAAGCATTTTCCCTGACAATATGATCTATGGAAGACCGATTTTTAGCAGTAACCTCAGCTGGCAAAGTAATAGCCTGTCTGCTCTTTTCTCAACCTAGAGATAACATTTTCAAATACACTAACTTGCAGAATTTCCCAGCATGGGCAAAATGGCATTTGGAGCACAATGATTCTTAGTTGTGGAGAACTATCCTATAACCTTATGACGTGATTCAACATTCCTGTGCCCCTCCCATCTTCCCTATCCTCCCTCCCCCAACCACACAAACAAACAAAAATATTCCTATACTTTTTCAAATGCCTCATAGGGGATGACACTGAGAACCATAGGGCTAAAAAACGGGACTAGTATTGACTGAGTCGCTCACCAAAGGAGAAGTTGCATATTCTGAATGAGCCCCAGCTAACACCAAGTTGGGACTGCTGCTACTCAGGTAGTATTACTTCTGTTGACTGTCCCCTAACATTTTAAGGGAGCAGGAGTTTCTGTTTGTCAAAAACTAACTCACCAGCTAGTTCTGGGAAACCTGCACGTACGAGCTCTTCATACAGGTGCTTGACCGGCGTGTCCTGTGTCATCAGGGTCCCATGCAGCCAGATGAGCAGAGCCCTGTGGCCATGCTCACGGAAGCTTTCCTTTCCTGTGCCAGGCACAAAAGGTTACGGTCAAAACACGACATGTTGATAATGTCTCTTTATAATCGTGATCTCAATTCTAACTAAATTTTCTCTATGACTGTGGTTGCAAATTCATTCCTTCTTATGACTGTTAAATAAAAAGCCCAATTGATGAAAGCCCTTCCAGTTCCTCTCACCGGTGCTTCTTTCAGATGACTAGAGTTTGGACTCATTCCAGCAGTTGCCATGCACCTACTGTGCTTGACACAGCCCAAAGGAGCAGACAAAAGATTTTACAGCTGCATTCCTGCCTGGTAATCAGACGTGGACCTTTTCAAACTCAAACTGAAAGTGTATATTTCACCTAGGTATCTTGTTAAAATGCAGATTCTGATTTAGTCGGTCTGGGGTGAAGATCTGCATGTCTAATAAGCTCCTGGGTGGTGGTGCTGCTACTGCTGCTGATGCTATTTGTTGCCCATACTCTGAGCAGCAAGCATGTACATCCTGTCACTCCATTTCCTGATGGAAGTCTGCATCCCCCAGGCCAGTGAATACTGGGCAAATACTCACTGGATACCTAACTCCTGAGAAGTGTTGGGGAAAGTGCTGGGATATGAAGACGGGAAGCCTTTGTCATTCCCAGCAGCAAACTGGGAGTTACAAACACATGATACAAACCAGTTACAAACACACGATAGGCTCCTAGCTCTACCAAATGAGCGGGAGCAGACAGATACCAGGAGGAGGGCCTGAGCTCCTGGGAGGAAGTTTGTAGGACAAACTATTAGAGGGGCAGGCATTTCAGGGAGAGCAAACTGCACACATAAAAAATGTACTCCTAGGTGAATCCTCCTAATCTCGCCCTTGCCAAACTAACTTTTCTTAAATACCGTCATCAACATGTCACTCCTTTGCTCAAAAGCTCACAAACTCCCTGGTGCCATGACTTTGATCACAATATAACTGCATTGTGAATGTTACTGTTATCATGCCAACTAGAGTATAAATTCCACCAAACAAGCACCAGGGCTTACAGAGCTGACGTATCCCTCACCTGGCAAAGCAAAACACACGCTAGGCACTCTGTAATGTTGGACTGAAACATTTTAAAATCTCCCTTATCCTGATAGCAAGTACTCTGAAAGTATACTTCCAAATCATTCCTCTAGGTCAAGAGAGATTTCCAGGAGACAACTTTCCTGAAGATTCCACAGAACACTACGTCTAATTAGCGACAAAGGAGAAATAATAACAGAGAAATCTTTTCCCAAACTATAATCAACATTCAACATTTTCAATGCAGTCATTATCTTCTATTTTTTAATCAAAATATATCTTAGAATTAGCAATAAAAATGCCACAATTTAGTAGTATCTGGTGGGCTGTGGGTTCCGTATCTATAATCTCTAGCAATCGACAATGCGAAACAACCCCCGAGCATGGGACTCGTCCACATCTCACGAAATGCATGTATGGAAAGTGCCCTGAATAGAGAGTTTTGCCAAAAGTGTTTGCTTCTTTGTTTTTAAAGCTAATTAGTTAATTAATGCCAAACAAACTTTCTATATTCCCTACCTTTTCGTCAAATCATAAAAAAGCAAAACTAAGGATTCCAGCCGACCCGATCTCACTAATTCTGACAGCTGGAGTCTGACCGAAATGATTCCATGGCTTGGAATCCTCTCACAGAGAGCCCTGAGTCTGCATCCACGGCACTTAGAAGATTGGCCACCAGGAAGAACGGCTGATCCGGATGCTGGATGTTCTTGCCTGTATTGTCTAGGCGTGCTCACCTGACCACTGCTCCTCAATGGCTCTGATCTGGTCATCTGTAAAGTGCCACGAACGGGCCAACCTCTGCCACTCATTGGCCTTCAGCTGACGGTAAGCCAGGTTCCAGAGAAGGCTGCGAATATGCCTGGTCTCCAGACTGTGATCTTGCTTGAATGTCAGAGTAAAGCTGGTTCTTGGCTCCCTGATGTTTTCGCCGTGTTTCTAAATTGGAAGTAATTGCATTAGATGATTTCAGACATTTTCTACTTATTGCCTTATTTCAGAGCGCATATATATATATATATATATATATATATATATATATATAATTTTCTATATATAACTGGTAAGGTGGTAACTGAGACTACATTTTCAATATTATATGTCATTGGATCATTTTTTGTGATTCAAGATAGAGATGTCTGACATAAAAACCTCGAGTACTGTCTGTCTGACACAGGAAACATGAGAGATTTTGCAGTGTTGTGTCCCATGCTTCTACCTCAGCCTGCTGCTGATATTTACCCACCCCCAAAGAGAGAGGACACCTTGGCTAAGGAAATGTCACAACAGCAAATGCATCTCTAATGGAATCAACCTTCCTTACCTCTCTCCAGGCATAGTATCTCTCTGCTTTTATGAGCATGTCCACAACAAGGCTGTGATTGCTTCTGGAGGCCACAGCCAGGGCAGTCTTCCCATGCTAAAAGTCAAAGTGAAAGCATCAGGTGATGTTGCCCAGTGGTTAGGAGCTCTAGTTTAGAACAAGGGGACCTGAGTTCAAATCCTGATCCTACTGTTTCCTTGCAGGGTAAATTTGGGCCAGTCCTCAGCTTCTTCTATCCATCTCAATAATTACCTCATGGTATAGTGGTAAAGGGTAAATGTGATAATGCATGTAATGCCCTCAGGACAGTGCAGGGCACATGGTAATTGTTCAAGAGATGACAGATATTGATAGTGCCTGGCACTATGTCAACTGGGCAAGGGAAAGAGTTTGGGCTTAGGCGACCCACCATCATCAGTTGATGTTTTACAAATCCCTCTATCAATGAGAACCCAAACATTTCTCTAGTATTCCCAGGGGTCTCCCTGGCTCACTGCACTGGGAAGTCTTCAACGAATAAACAACATGATCACACATTTTCTCCTCCAAAGGCTGACTCCACCTGTGGTAGAGGCTTTAGTCAGGGTTCCATGCTCCCTCTCCTTAATAGCTTTTCTTCCTTTCTTTCATAGGAAAAGAACTCCTGGTATTAGCCAGGCACTTGGGCACCCCAAACATTTCCGAGTGTCCCACGCACTTAGGTCTGGGACCTAAGTTCTGGTCAATGGCATGTAAATGGAAGTGGCATATGCAACTTCTGAGAAGTATCTTTAAAGAGAAGAGGGATGTCATTCCCCTTCCTTTCCTCTCTCTGTTAAGTGGAATGCTAGCATGATGGCAAGAGCCTGAACGGCCACCTTAGACCAGGAAGTGGAACCCATGTGCTGAAGACGGTGGAATGTTAAGACAGAAAAGGACTGGATCTTATTAAGAATAACATCAATCATGACAATACTACTAATTCATAGTACAGAATTCAGCTTGCTGGACTCCTACCTAGAACTTTTCTTTTCCTATTATATCATTACTGCCTTCAACCAAGGGTGAGGGTTTGGAATGATCAATAAGGGCTATACTGGACATAATTTGGGCCATAAGTGGCCTGAAGCCCATATGGTACCTTGTACAAATTACAAAAGGCACACCTTTGTCAAGATGGATATAGCTCAAAGCCAGGGCACACAGCTTTGCAAGCAGTTTCTCCTACATTTTTTCCCTTGATTTTATGCAGTGCACAATCTATATATCTACGCTTTTTTTTTTTTTTGAGCAAAAGACGGTGTTACTCATTGCTTTGAAAATGACCCATGAAAAATTTGCTCAAAGATCCTGAAGATAATTTAAATGATTAGTCAGAAGTAACTCCAGAAGAAATTTTAATCTTAGGAACCCATGTCTATCCTTAGGGAATCCCAATAATTTTCTCACGTGGCTGACTGTTTGCAACTTCCAACAACCCAAATGATTTGGCTGTTAGTCTAGGCGCTAAGACTCAGGTGAGCCTGAAAATAAGGGCTGAGAGTAATCAGCTTCTAATCAAAAGAGGCAGTAATGAAATTAGGAAGAACTGCATTTTGTAGGCATTCAGCAAGTCTCTAATTGTACACTGTCTAAAATCTGGCTTGTAAAGCCATTTGAATCACCATAATTAGCCTATTTTGGGAAGGCAGTATTCTGAGAGCCAGAGTTTCAGATCATAGAAAACCTTCCCCAAGAGGGTACGCTAGAGTAGAAATCCAAATACTCAATGCCATCAAGGGTAGAAGGCCCTCAGGAACCTGTGATGCTTCAGGCCAAGAAAAAAGATTTCTGGGAAAGTCAAATTTACACCATACTTGGGTCCCCTTTTCCTATCCATAATTTCCAGGCCTTAATTCAGTCTTAGACACTGTCATTTACCTTTGGTGGAAGCCTATAGAAAGGCAGTTTTTACTCATTAATTAAATATGTATTGGGTGCTAACTAGGTGCCAGCCCCTGAGAAGAAGGAGGGAGGAGGAGAAGAGAAATCTGGGAAAATCAAATTGTAAGCCTAGTAAACTGTGGGCTTTTGTTCTGAAAACAAAGCCAAGTTGTAGCATTGAAAGTGTTTACTAGAATATCCAGTCCAATACCACCAGGGCCCCCAACATCAATTTTCTGCCAATACTATAGATTCTCTACCCACAGGACTGCCTGGGAGGTGATAAGAATTAATGAAAAAGTAGAATAAAGTACAAAAAGAAAGCATAGGAAAATACTAACACTTAATGTTAATATTAATGCTAAATATTTACAGAAGTTAATGAGCCATGACTAAGCGATGGGATTATGGGTGATTGTGTTCTCCTTATGCTTTCTGTTTTCCAGATTGTCATCATTGGGCTTGATTATTTTTATGATCAGAAAAAAAAAAAGAGTTAATTTTAAAAACTGACATATAGAGAAAAGTCAAATAGCATATCACTACTTCAGATCCTAAAAATGTAAAATGTGTGATTCTGAAATAGAGCAGGGTGGACTCAGGCTTGTACTGGGAATTAGGGCTGTGCCGAGCTGATAAACAGTGTGAGCGAAGACAAGGAAGGGAAAGCAGTCACCTTTGTCGACATTTGTAGGAAAGCATCAGACAACCATGCAGCCAGTAGCCATGGCTTTGAAGCCAGGCTCTGCCTCTTACTATGTATGTGACTCTGCTGTCATTAAAATCTCTCAAATCTTGTCTTGAAAACAGATTATTTTGTCCACAGAGGAGATGCAAAGACTGAAATAAGAAGGCATGTATGTGAGCACCTAACAGGTGTTTTAGCAGCAGTCTCCTGTATTTATACCTTTTAGTAAGACTAGAACCTTCCGTTGGCTGAGCCTACATCAGCCTACATCATTGCATCAAACAAGTCTACATAAAAACCAAAAGGTGGAAGCAACCCAAATGTCCATCCACAGATGATAGGATAAACAAAATGTGGTGTGCACATACAATGAGTGTTATTCAACCATATTGTATGATTTCACTTATATGAGGTACCTAGAGCAGTGAAATTCACAGAGACCAGAAAGTAGAATGGTGGCTGCCAGGGGCAGTAGAATGGTGGAGGAGAAAATGGGTAGTTGTTCACAGAGTTTCGGTTTTGCGGGATGAAAAGTCCTAGAGATTGGTTACATAACAGTGTGAATACACTTAACGCTACTCAATTGCACACTTAAAAATGGTCAAGATGGTCAATATTACATTATGCATTTTGTATTTTACAATTGAAAAACTTTTACAAATAAAAAATGAGTTGAGACACATGTATATTTATTCATTGCAGCTGTTTATAATAGTAAAAGCTTAGAAACAACTTAAATGGCCACCAGTTGAGAACTAGTTTAACAAATTGTGATATGTCCATACTATAGTCTATTATGCTGCTGTATAAAAAAAAAATGAAGAAACTCTCCAGGTACGAATATGAGATGATCTCCACTTTACATCGTTAAAGGAAAAAAGCTAAAAGCAGAACAATACGTAGAGGTATGTCACCATTGTGTAACAAAGACAGAGGAATTGAAGAAGAGTATAACATATTGATGTTTAACTTGTCAATGCATAAAGGAACTCTGGAAAAAACAGACAAATGTATAATAATGGATACGTATGGCAAGGGTAGTATGAGAACCAAACAAGGACAGGTGAGTGGGAAATTTTTTCTGTTAAACCTTTACTAATTGTGTGTGTGTGTGTGTGTGTGTGTGTGCGTGTGTGTGTAAATATATGTTTTGGACCATGTGAATCTTTAATCTTTTCCAAAAATTAATAATTTGAATTTTAAAAATATGTTTTATTGTTCAGAGTAAAACTTCTTGTGAACCTATCTCAGTCAAAATTGGAATGTTTTACTGACGATCAGTTTGTGTCCATTTCACAAAGGCTATGCTAATGCTGCTGCTCAAGGCTCACAGCCAGCAGGGAGTTCTTACCAACCATCTCAGATGAACAGAGAGAAATCCATGAAATTACCTTATCAACAATGTTCAAGTCACAGCCTGCCTTCAGCAAGATTTCCACCAGTTCCACATTTCCAAAATCAGCAGCCACATGCAAAGGAGTTTGCTGCCTCTGCCATGAGAAATTTCAAGAAGGTAACCCAAGTTAAGAAGGAAAAAAAAACATGCATAGTTTAAAGAGAAATGGAAAATAGAGTTGTCCTATACAGGCATAAGGGAAAATAGATAAGATTATATATGTTTAAGTAGGCACATGGGACATTTATGCCTGTATTATTTATGACAGTGAAAAACAAATGAAGTAACATGTTTAACAAGGAGACTCATTAGATAACTATGGTATGTCCACATATTGGAATAGTAGGCAACCACTAAGAATAACTTTTAAAAATGATTCAATACAAGGCACCTAGAGTAGTCAAGCTCATAGAGGCAGAAAGCAGAATGGTAGTTGCCAGGGGCTGAGGGGAATGGGGAGTTATTGTTTAATGAGTACGGGATTTCATTTTGAGAAGACAAAAAATGTTCTGAAGATGGATGTTATACAACATCCATTGTGATAGTTATACAACAATGTGAATGTACTTAATGCCATTGAACTATACATTTACTAATGGTTAAAAAGGTAAATTTTGTTATGTGTATTTTGACGCAATAAAAAAGTTTCAAAGATTATTTTTAAAAATGAAAAAATACTTATTTAACATTAAAAGCCTTAGACACCAACACTATATTTAGCTGAGCGCAGATTATATATAGATTTTTATATATATACACACACATATATAGAGAAGAAAATACATCAGTGATATTAGGAATGATATACAATGGAATATTATTCGGCCATAAAAAATGAAATCTTACCACTTGCAACAGCATGGATGGACCTGGAAGGTATTATGCTAAGTGAAATAAGTCAAAAAGAAAAAGACGAATACCATATGATCTCACTTATATGTGGAATCTAAAGAACAAAATAAACTAAAAAACAAAACAGAAACAGACTCATGGATACAGAGAACAAACTGGTGATTTCCAGATAGGAGGAATGCTGGGGGACTGGGTAAAAAAGCTGAAGGGATTAAGAAGTACTAATTGGTAATTATGAAATAGTCACAGGGATGTGAAGTATAGCATAGAGAATATAGTTCTGGGTGAGTAGTAGACTAATCAGGGGGAATTACTTCATAAATCATATAAATGTCTAACCATTGTGCTGAAACTAAGATAAAATAACATTGAATGCAATGTTAATAAAATAACATTGAATGCTGAGCGCAGATTATATATAGATTTTTATATATATACACACACATATATAGAGAAGAAAATACATCAGTGATATTAGGAATGATATACAATGGAATATTATTCGGCCATAAAAAATGAAATCTTACCACTTGCAACAGCATGGATGGACCTGGAAGGTATTATGCTAAGTGAAATAAGTCAAAAAGAAAAAGACGAATACCATATGATCTCACTTATATGTGGAATCTAAAGAACAAAATAAACTAAAAAACAAAACAGAAACAGACTCATGGATACAGAGAACAAACTGGTGATTTCCAGATAGGAGGAATGCTGGGGGACTGGGTAAAAAAGCTGAAGGGATTAAGAAGTACTAATTGGTAATTATGATATACAATGGAATATTATTCGGCCATAAAAAATGAAATCTTACCACTTGCAACAGCATGGATGGACCTGGAAGGTATTATGCTAAGTGAAATAACATTGAATGTCAACTGTAATTAAAATTTTTTAAACCGATAATACATAAATAATTAAAAATTTAAAAAAGAATTATAATATGTAGATGGAGGGATTAGAGGTTATTTTTAGTGCTTTCTCGATGCTTTTCTCTCTCTTGTAAATTTCCTATATTATAATGTATAAAGAAGTACGAGACTTCTAATTTCTTCTGGAATAATCATTTTCCTATCAATAGTATGAGAGTATTTCAAAGAAATGCATGAGATCACAAGAAAATTACCAAAAGTACTGCTGATGTGAAGACATTTCTAAAATATTAGGGCCGAAAGAACATTGGTTATGATCTAGCCCAGTCCCTAAATCAGAGAAGGAAAGCAATTTCCCCAGGGTCACACAGCTAAGCAATAGCATCTAGCCCAGTATCCCAGTATTCTTCCTACCAGAGCACGGGGCCAACTTATTTGGGGCGCTGGCATAATTAAAATCAATGAGCATTTATTAAAGATTCACTTTGGGGTGGCAATGTGCTCCTCAGGGGGCTCATCATCCAAGATGGGCAAAAAGACATGCTTACACTGACTAACCTATCGAGGTCTATACTGAGAAATGAAATAGAGACACAATACAATGCTGCTCCAAGTCTAGAAGGCAGGAAATGTACCAAAATGTTAATAATGGTTCTTTCTTTCTGGGGGGATTAAAAACAAATTGTAAGCTTTTAGTTTATTTATGCTTTCTTATTTTTATACTTTGAGTATATTCCTTGTCTAACAACAACAAAACAAAAACCGAAATGATAAAATCTAGTTCTATAACTGGATGGTAGCCTAACATACCCTCCTTCTCTGGAATGAACCTAGCCAATTCCGGTGAAACCAAAATCACACCTGAGTTCTGTCTGTGTATGTAGCAAAGAGTCCACCCATTAGGAAAGGTTCGGGGCATTAACATTGTTGGACACCTAAGTATATTTAATAACAAGAGGGGTTTTTCTTCCCCCAAACTTTTGGGTTAGTAAAAGATGGGAGAGGAAGAAATTCCCTGGGAAAGCAAGGGACAGAAGAGGAGAGAAATCTCCATTCAGCTTAGGGCACAACTGACCTCATAAGGAGACTGCAGAGATCTGAGTCGGTGCTCTAGTTTCACAGATGAGGAACTGAGGGCTACACAGTGGGTTAGGATGGCACACCCACTATGCCTGGCTGTTCCCCACCTGGAGGGCACAACTGAGGCTTCTCTGGGAAAAGACAGCCCACTTCGGGATGTGTCCAGAGGTCTCATCTGTCCTCAGGACTCTGGAAGGGCTCCTCTCCCCATGGTTTCTCTTCCCAGTCCCTCCCAACAGCTCCTGGAAGAGGGCAGCCGAGCCTGAGAGCAAGCCCTGTCCAGACAGTGCCCACCCACATCCGCTTTATTCTTCCACTTCGGCATTTCCATTTCCAGCCAGTGATGGATTCCTCTTATGAGGCATTTGATTCTGTTCCAATGGATTGAATGCATGGTGATTTTTTTTAATTACAAGATTTTAGCCTTTAGGCAAAAAAGAAGACACATTGTTCATATCATAGAAACAAAGCTTCCTTCTTGTGGGGAAGGGCTCCCCCTAATTACAACATTTCACACTGAGGGAGTGGCTTTTGATTTAAAGAGCCTCTGGCAATTTACATCCGCGCTACTATTTATCAGAAGTGCTGGGCCTGTTAAATTAATGCACTGGCTGAACTCCAGTTGTATGAAAAAGACAAAGCATTTGTGGGAGTGAAGGTTACAGGGGAAGGGAAAGGATAAAAAGAATGTGCACATTCCTCCCAGGAAATTTTAGAGTACCTTGAACTTGATCAAATCTACCCCTAAGCACACACTGTGTTAAAACATAAGAGAACAGACTCTCCAGGTTCTCATTTGTTTGGCTTACCTGATTTAAGATGTCAATATCATGCTGTGCACTTAATAGGCTGTTTACCACAGCAATATGGTTGTTGAGAATAGCTAAATGAAGAGGGGACTCCTTAGGCTGCAGAAAGAAATGAAAATTTGAAATCCCAAAGGTTCTGGCTTCATCATTCAGATCAAAAAGCTACTCATTTTGGCAGACAGTTCCTGATACTCTCCTGAGAACTGAACTAGCCCAGCATGGTGACAGGCCCATAGTACACATTCAGCAGTCATCCCCCTCTCCAAGGCCGTTTGGCAAACCTGCTTACCAGCAATCAGCTTTCTCCTTCATTCATTCTAGAACTATGCGCTGAATACCTGCTGTGGGCCAGGCTCTTTTTAGGAGGAATAGGGAATGAATGGTGAACATGGCCCATTCTCAAGAATCTTCCAATCTAGTGGGGCAAGCAAATATTAACTGTTTTTTTTTTTTTAATCACAAAATAAATATACAATAACAAATTGTGATAAGTGCTTTGGAGGAAAAGTAGAGAGTGGTATGAGAGCCTATGTGTGGATGGGCAGAGAGCCGACCTTTCTGGAGGTCAGTGTGAAGAACTGACATTTGAGCTCAACTATGAAGGATAAGAAAATATTAAATAGGTTTAACTACAGGACTTCTCAGCACCTTCAAAGAGCTACAGTGCTGTTGGAAGAGCCACAAAGAGGAAACAGCATTTCCTGAATTGATCTGATCTCAAGCTCTTTCTCCCTAGAGCATGTTGTGGGACTAGCACCCCACTCAACCAGGGGCACCATTCTTGTGCTCAGCCCTCCCACCAATGTAAGTCTAGCCACGGTGTATTCACCAAGCCCTTGCAGCCTTCTCCCCTTTCCTCCTTGTTTGTGGCTAAAACACCTGTCTTCCAGCCACACCCCCATGCTCTCCCCCATCTCCCCCTGTGCTTCTTACCCAGCCCTCCAGGCTTCCTTGTCCACCTCCACAATCACACACTTGGCCTCCAGCTACCTCACTCCCACCCAGCTGCCATGGGCCCTGGAGGCACGAGAGGAAACATGCCCTGGAGGGGGCAGTTGAAGGGGTGGGGAGAGCACAGGTAAAGCATGACAGAAAGGTGAGGGTTATCCAGTGGAGAGGACGAGAGGGCAAGGTACAGGTGTGAAATAACAAAGGTGAAAGATCCATTGAGACCTTTAGAGAATAGTAGTTGAGCTGAAAAGCACAGTGAGTGGAGAGAGGGAAGGCAGATGTGTGTGAGGGCGGGTGATGAGGACCGAGTGCAGTGTTGCTCAAGTAGAACAGATAATATCAAATATTAGTTACATATTCTTATAATGGTACTTACTATATACTCACTTCCCCAACAGTATTGTTTTAAACACAACTTTTCATTCACAATTACCCTAGCAGTTAGGTCTTCTATTTCCCGTGTTATATATGAGGCACAGAGAGGTTAAATAACTTCCACTAGGTATCAGAGAGAGGAAGTGGCAGAGACAGGATCTGAACCCAGATCTTCCTGACTCTAACATCGGCACCATACTCCTTCTCAGAAAACAGGAGTAGATTGATGGAGCAGAGATGCAGTGAGTTGGCAAGACTGTCACCAGCACGCAGAGGAAGAGGAGAGGAAGGAGCAGGTAGAATGCGTAAGTCAAACTGTCTGAGGGCGAGCAAGGGAAATAAGAGACAGATGGAGCTGGAGGGGGCGGTGTGAGGGGAAGGCTGTCTGTGCAGACCCCTTCTGCTCAGGAAGAACCTTCCCTCTTGAGGCACTAAGCATGAAAAGAGAGAAAGCATCCCTCCTCTCAAGGAGGTGGGCAGTGTCTTTCCTGCTGAGACCACCGGCCTTGCTGGGGCCCAGCTCCTCTTGATACACAGGAAGCATCCTTGGACGAACCAGGCAAGTTCAAAGCCAATTCCCCTAACACCATTCTCCAAAAACTACCAGTCATGGAGCAAATCACATCCCTTCTCTCGAGTTAATACAATAAGTAATAATGGCAAAGCAGGATCAGAGGAAATAATATTCTCAAAGGAGAAATGAAAATAGAGTGAAAAAGAGAGGAGGGTTTCTCATCTAATTCCAGCACAGAGAACCTTTGTTAACCCTACCAAAGCAAATTTGAACTTCAGAAAACCTAAGTCAGCATAAAGGATTGACTTTCAAAAGAAAAACAAGATTGTTCAGTGAAGGGGGGAAAAAAACTATCATATTTCCTATTGACAGCAGCCTCATCATTTTCCTGGACTGATAAATTTAATAATGGCATTTCTAGATACAGGAGAAAGTTTTGTTGCAGCAAATATAAGTATTTAAAACACAAAGATTTCATTTTGTTCAGGAACTTCAATAACTTTCTAAAACATATCCCTTGGATTTTATTTCTTAAGATTAAGACTCAATCTCCAAAAGAAGTTAGCTGGCCTTCCCAGAAAGAATTCTTCCTTTGTGAACACCTCATCCCCACCATGTATCTGTATCACAGGGAGCATCTCCCAGCACAGCCAGCCTTGCAGCGCCAGGATCAAAGCCTGCGTTATTGGAATAGACTCACTTCCACCTTCATGTGCAGATCAATGTTCTCACTGAGAAGAAAGCTGACAAGGGACGCGTGGCCATTCTGGGTCGCTATCTGCAAAGCGCTAATATTGAGCTGCAAGAGATAAATGGAGAGGGCACAGAGGGATTCCCGTGAGAGCCCAGCATGCCTTCTGGTGTTCATCACATGGCAATCAACCAATACAATGAAATAGTATGACTATTTAATAAAGAAAATCCTCCAATGTGTTTCTGATAATTTGGGGGAGCTCTTTGTTGTTCTAAGTTTCTCCCATTAGAGAGTCAGAGTCCTAGGTAACACAAGCCACAGGCAAATACGAGTTAAATCCCAGGAAGCACAAAATAGACTAGGGCTAAGTGTTTTGTGTGCCCTGCTGACTTGGTATTGTTGCCAAGAAATGCCTCACCACTCCTGCCTCCCTGACTGTTTACTAGCAGATCTCCCCTTTGCCAGGTATGGCTTTAAAGCTTGGCATGATTACTACCTATGTGCACGTTCCTCATGACCCTTTGACTAGAATCCCTTAGCACCGCCTCTCCTTCACTCTGCTGCCAGCTGCCTCCCACAGCTCCCTGTACTCAAGTGTCTTCACTTAGTGCTCATGCTAGATGCTAAAACTGCTTTAGGTCAGGGCCTGCTCTTGATTATCCTGCCATCCTCCAAAAGGCCTAGCATGGTGCCTTATGGTAGTACTTGGTCAGTGAATAGTTATTGTTCAATTCACTGTGAGACTGCTATGAAGTAATTTCAAGTATTCCAAATAAGGATGCTATAGGACATTGTGTTTTCCTAAAATGGCTGCATAAGTATCTCTATTCCTACTTGCTCTTTTGCAGGGTCACCCTGCCACTCCTCCATCAAGCAGTGGAGTTCATTTCTTATTCCCTTGAATCTGATGGACCCTCTAACTGCTCTGACCAATAGAATATGGCAAAAGTGACACATGCCAGTTCCAGGTGTGGCCCCGAACTGGCCTGGTGGCTTCTACTCCCTACCTCATCAAAGCCAGCTGCCATGCTGTGAGAAGGCCAAGGCATATGGAGATGCCACATGTCGGTGCTCTGGTCAAGAGTCCTAGCTGACAGCTGGCCTCAACTGCCAGGCATATGAGTGAGTGAGCCACTGTGGATGTCCACCTCAGTTAAGCCTTCGAATGACTGAAGTCCTGGATTTCATCTGACTACAATCCTCAGGGGGTTGTAGTCAACCCTCAGAGGCATAAAAGATAATACAGTGTTTTAAGCCACCATACATTGGGGTAGTTTGTTATGAAGCAGTGAACAAGTGGAACAGATACTAACAGGAATGATACACACTCTGACCAACTGGAGTCTGCCTTGAGCTGATACTAAATGCCTGTATGACCTCAGATAAGTGGCCTCTCAAGTATAGAATGCTTTGTCTTCCTCTGTAAAAATGATATTACCACTTACATTAGTTTTCTATTACTGCTAATAACAAATTGCTACAAACTGAGTGGCTTAAACAATACAAATATATTATCCTACTGTTCTGGAGGTCAGAAATCTGAAATGGGTCTCACCAGGCTAAATTAAAGGCCTTTGTGGAGGCTTTCAGGAGAATTCATTTCTTTGCCTTTTCCAGTTTATAGAAGCCATCCGCATCCCTTGGCTCATGGTCTCCTTCCTTGATCTTCAATACTAGCTAGCAACTGTGCTCTGAGCCCTTCCCACACAGCCTCCCTCTGCCCTCCTTGCCACCCCCATCCTCTTCTGCTTTAAAGGACACTTGTGATTACATTAGGCTCACCTGCCGAATTCAGGATCATCTCATTTTAAGGTCAGATGCTGAACAAACTTAATTTCATCTGCAACCTAAATTCCTCTTTGCCATGTATCATAACATATTCATGGGTTCCAAGGATTAGGGTGTGGATATCTTCGGGGGGCATTGTCTTATCTACTCTACCATCCTACCTCTTTCTCTCAAACTATAGCAATACTGGAATAACAAATGAACAAGTAAATGTGTATGGTAATCATAACTATCATCTTATTCATTCCACAAAAATTATTGAACACTTATTATGTTCCAGGTACTACGTTAGATAATGGGGAGGGATTATGACTAGATTGACAAGATCTCTCATATTGTATTCCAATGGGGGTGGACAATCAATTGATCTATAGATTGGTAGATCAGTAGGTCAGCAGATTGAGAATAAATTTATTAGACTATAGATGTTATTAAAAGCATAATATCAGCTAATGATAAGTGCTACAGTGAGAAGTAAAATAGCAAGACTGGATGGCTACTTTCCAGTGAGTGACCAAGAAAGACTTCTTGGATACAGTGACATCTAAACTAAGATGAGAATGGTAAAATTCTAGATAATCAAGAGCAGGCCCTGATACAGTCAGAAAATCTGAAGCAGAAACAAGTTCATGAAGAACCCAAAGCCAGGAACCCTATAGTAGGAAGAGTTGAGGGAGTCTGTGGCATTTTACCCACGAGGCGCTATGGGCACAGTATACAGGAACTGCAGACTTCTCAGAGCCAAATAAATATTTGCAGTCTTAAAAAAGAAAACATTGGTTCCAAGATACCAAAACCACGAAACTGAAGTGAATATTTAAATCACATATTCATACTTCCTTGATTGTTAAATGTAATATTCATAAAATATTCATTACATTTGTAAATAATTTGTAGGTTAAAGTTTTTCACCTTCCTCAAATTCCTAAGTACAAACAGAGGTCTAAGGAATCAGTCAATCATAAATTAGAGAAGTTTGTCATATCCAAATAATTGTGAAAGCACAATCAAAATAACCTTTAAAAATAATTTACAGGAAAAAAAAGTATTTAACATGGAATGTGGGGGCCTTTAAATATGTTCAATAAAATGTGAGGATAGGACTTCTGAAAATATGAGTTCCTAAGGTCTACAAAAGTCTCCACTGGACCCAGGGCAGTTAGTATGGCCTGAAGAGAGCCTATTGCCTAAACGCCTGGCAGCCTCTCCATCCAGCACTGATGGAGAAAGTTTCCACCATCAGCTTAATCCATAATCTTCTTCAATCACCTCCTCAGAAATGACTCAACCCTTTACCGCCCCCCTTGGTTGGGGGTGGGGACACAAAAGCAATCTCCTGGAGACCAAGACTAAGCAATGTCAGTAGGTGAAGCACTTCCAAGATCAAACACAATGATCACCTACAGATACGAAAGCAAAATAAGCCTAGCACGTCCTTGCAATAACGTGCAGCCATGCTGCTGGCTTCTTGCTTCACACTGCTTGTTTCCCCAGGGTTCTCACTGGGTTAGATGGTGTGGACCACTAGTGGAGACTGAAGCTGTAGATCCAGGAAGCATGCTAATGAACTCAGGGGAAAAACTCAAGATAATGTGAAAGCTGAAAACAGGATTTAGGACAATTTCCAGGCTGCCTAGATTAGGCCAAGGTCATAAGGATATGGACAATGTGGAGCCTGCAGTCTTAGTTGAGTGGGGAGACCATAACCATATGAGAGACAATACAAAGCAAAACCCCTCTGAGGGCCCAATAATTAAGTGCAGAAGGGCAGGAGGGCACAGAACAATGGGGTAAGCCAAGAGGATCCTGCTAACCAGGGAGGCCTTTCCAGAGACCGAGAGTGGCTGTAGACTAGGGGCAGGGAGGCGTCTGTGCAGTGACGAAAAACAGCACAGCTCTCCACATTTTGAGTATTGCCTGGGCCCCATGAATTCTTAACTCTGTGTTCATTTATTGCATAAATAACCTTGTAACATCAGTGGGAATCACCTCCCACTACCTTCATTTTGTACACTCAATAATACCATGAATATATAAGTTCTATACAGTTAAAATATGTGTATAAACACATATTTTTTCAATTAGTGTTCTATCATAAACATTTTTCTATATTGTAATGTATTTAGTATTTATCATGAATATTTTTTAATGGCTACATAATTTTCCAAGAATAGGTGCACCAAATTTTGGTTCAGCCTTCCCCTACCATTTACTGCGCTTATAGGTTGTATCTAATTTTTGGCTATTGAAGGTAACTTTAACCTCTATCTTAATGCATGTCACTCCGCGCCCCCACCACCACCACCTTTAGATTATTCCGTCAACATAATTTCCCAAAGATGAGTGAAAGCGACGAATAGCTTTTCAAAAGAGTTAAACAAATGTACATTCCTGTCAGCAGAATACAAGGGTATTAAACATTGCTAATTTGGGACTTTATTCTTGATTCTACTGTTTTTCTACTTTCTGAAGAGGAACTGTTTATACATTGTACCGAAATGGAGAGACTGCCAATATATATTGGCAATTAAAAAACAAAAACAAGGTGTGTGTGTATGTGTGTGTATATGTAGCATACGGTGTTAGTATGCACATGTGCATGTGTTTAATCACATTTTCCATGTGAATGCATGGACAATTCCTGCAAGATTAAATAAATTATTAATAATGTTACTTTTAAAGAGGAGAAATTGAGTTATGGAGTTGGAATAAGACACTTTATATTGTATACCCTTTGATACTAATCATTATTTTTCTTATTTTCATTATAATTTAAAAATAATTAGAAAAATAGAAAAGGAAAGTAAAACCATTTGAAGGCAAGGTTGTTGCAGTGGTTAAAATCACAGACACTGAGCTCAAATTCTTGCACTGTCATTGACTAGTTGCATGATCTTATATGAGTTCCTTAACTTTCCTAAATTCAAAGTTTTCTCATCTAAAAAAATGAAGATAAATATCAAAGGATCTTAGCACCAAAGTATTTTGTATTTAGAAGAAGGCACCAGCCTGCCTTCTCCAGGCTCCAGACTGATCATTGAGCTTTCACACAATAATTTTTTTTTTCTTGCATCTACTATGGCTAAGCCAGGCATGTACTAGTTGATAGGGTAAAATAAAGCAGAATAAGAATGTCTCTGTATTTTAGAAGTAACAACTATTTGCTCCTTTTGGCTCATTCTTAATTATTCCTTCCTCAAATAAATAGAAAAGATTGCATTGCTTTTGAGGAGACATTAATTGGGGATTATCAGAGATCAATCATTAATTCTTACCCAAACAAAGCAAATTATAAATATTAATTCTACAAAAGCCCAGTGAGTGGATCAGTGCAGGACTAGATTATGCGAAGAGCATTCTGAGTCCTCCTCTCACTGTATGAGTAAACACAGCATGGAACACGTACTTTATTTGGAATGTTGATATCACTTCCTGCTGCCAGTAGCACTTTGCTGCATTCTTCATGACCTCCTGCAACAGCCAGGAAGAATGGTGTTTCTCCATTCTAACAAAAGGAAAAGAAAAGTTAAAATTAATTGCCTCTGGTCATAGAATGAAATTACTTGAGAAACAGTGTGCTTTATCTTTTGTGCATTACTCATAATAATAGATAGTATTTATTAAGCATCTACATGTCATTGTATATTGCCAAGACTATAAGCCTTGGCACAGTTAAATTGCACAACAACTCTATGAGATGAGGGTTAATATTATCTTCAGTTTACAGATAAAGAAACCAAGCCTCAGCTGAAAAATGGCAAAACTAGGATGCGAGTCCAGCCATTTGGCTCCAAAACCTGCACTCTGCTATGCTGCCTCCTTTCAGACTTTCCCTCCACCATTATACTCTTAACCTTTATTAATTTATCCAGGAAACATTTATTAGACACTTAGTATCTATCAGACACTACTAGGTTCTGGGATTAGACAAACAGAACACAGACTCTGCCCACAAGAAGGTAAGAAGAGTCTATTAAGATAATCAGAGGAATAAGGAATTATAATACAGTGAAACATATAAAAATAGAAGCACATTTGTACCACGTACAGCTTTAACCTTTAAAACTGATTTAAAATGTTGTATATCATTAAAAAAAAAGTAATACGCAAACTTAGTAACTAAATTTCCTGATAAACTCATGATAAACACTAGTAGGACAAAATGAGTTTAGTTTAGGCCAAAACACAGAAAGAAGAAATTGGCCTCACACAATAGCTGCTTGGGTATTTTCCCCTCCTTATGCAGACTCTTTCCTAAAAATATTGGAAAGGAATGTAGAATTTCTTCCTTACCCTCTAACCATTTCCCTGCTGCATGTTAAGAATGGCACCTTTACAACTGCATTAGGATTCGTTCAGAAGGTTTAACTAGTAGCTATTTAGATATAACAATCATGTTAACAGGGATCAAGAGCATGGAACCAATGTTCCCAGCCCAGTGAGATGGAAAAACTGCACCCCGGGCCACTTTCCCTGAATTCCTCGGCCAGCCATCTGTTACGAAGGAATTTCTCCTCATATTCTATGTTCTCATTTTTATAGGAAAAGAGATGCCAAAAGGCAAACCCCAGTGGAAAAATACCTGCAAAAAACGTGAAGGAAAGAATTCACATCTTTAACATATCAAGAGCCTAATAAATGTTCGTATCTTTGACCCAACAATCCTACCTCTAAAAATATACCCAGGAACGGGGGGAAGAAAAAATAAAATAAAATAAATAAAAATAAAAATATACTCAAAGGAAATAATGAGGAATTCAAACTAAGGTTTATATACAAAGAAGTTCATGATAGCATATAATAAACTAAATTAATAAATAATAAACTAAATGAATTTAGGGCAGCCACTAAAAAAAATATATATATGCATAGGAACACGAAATTGGCAGAAAAACACATCAGATGGGAAAAAAAATGAGAACTGCTATTTATGTTAATTTTTATCTCAAATTTTTTAACTTTCTATTTCTGGCATATGTTTTATAATGTATTAACTTAATTTCAAATGTACATGTGATAGATGCATGCTCAAACTTTCTTTACTGATATGAGTTTGCTACCAAGAATGTTTGGTGACAACTGCTCCAGAGTATATTCACACAGGTCACTCCAGCTGCCCTGGCAACAGCTTCCACCAGGAAACAGAGCAGCCGAAGACCCTATGAACATGACAGGCCTTCTCCAAAAGGCCAATGTTATCACCAGACACTTTACTTCATGCAAATGAAGCCTATCATTAACTGTAATTATAGTTTGTTGGATGGCACAAGCTCTCCTCAATGTGCCCTGACTTGAAAATAGCTAAAAGGTGGATGAAATCCAAGTGCACACTTTCCAGTGGTAAAGTATCAAAGCAGAACAAGGCAAGCACGACTAAGACTATAGATCAAATCCTGTGGCTACAGGACTCGAGCTTTATATTGATTTGTGAAGGCCAATCGTGCCTACTATTTACCCTAGGTGATTCATATTCTTTTTGAGTTTCTAACACATCATTCTTAACTTTCATTCAAGAAGACCAAATTCCTGGGATCTTCTTTAAGTAAGCAAAACAAATTAAACTTGATCATCATGCCAGATGGTTATAAAAGAGTGAACACACACATAAAAAGTAACAAATGGCCCTATTTTTGTCCACGATCCTCAGCTGAAAGGCTGGCTTACATTCTCCCAGAACCGTAAGAGAAATAAATGAGAGCGATAATAATATATACCACTGATACCGTGATAACCGTGATCTCACTTATTTCACCCAGATACCACTTGTTGCACACTAACCACATGCCAGGCACTATTGCTGTACTAAGTCTGTGACACGACTTTTCCACTTCAACCTCACTGTGGTCTTATGAGGCTATTTTATGATGAGAAAACTGAGGCTGAAAAGGGGCTAAGGAACATGCCCAACATCATCCAGCTAGAAGAGTGATGGAGACAGGATCAGCCCTGAGCAGTCAGGGCCCTGCTTTTAATCTCTGCGTGCCCAGGTCCAGGGATGTGTGGGACCAGACTGATCAGCTTTCCTGGTCCAAAGGAAGTGCAGACTTGTTCCAGGCATCATACATACTCACTTTCATAGCCTTCAGTTTCCATTATGTTGCCCACATTTGCTATTTTTATGACCATACTCTACCAATTCTAAGTCACATATTGTTTCACATGTTAACATATCTGAGATCAGGCACATTTCACAATCTTAGTTGATCAGGCAGCAGATGTGATAGAGCTGTCATTCCTTGCTTACGATGTGCATTAAAACAGAGTGAATGTTGCTAGCTTAGAAGACAATCTTAGAAATGACAGGGGGCACCCTTTGAACAAATGCTGCATCACAAGCATCTTTGAAGGCATAGAGGACAACATTTTGTTTAGAAAAGCAAGGACATCAAGACTGTGTAAGAAAGTTATTCTGAAGAATCCAACTCAATGTGCAAAGTATAGAAATACTTAACTAACTTATCTGGCTTATTTACTCCTTTACATATGTATGATAAGAAATCTAAGATAAAAGTTTTAAAAACTCTTTCAATAAGTATAAAATGGTAAGAAAGCTTTTTGTCATAGTTTGACTGGTAGAATTATTTTTTCTTAGTATTACATGAAATAATGATGTGCCTTACAGTCAATGATGTCTTAAATGAATACAGTATATTACTTCTTATAGTGTCTTTCAGGAGAGATGTCAAGTTTAGAATTTATCAGAACATTAAATCACGAAGTCCAAGAGGACTCCACTCACCTGAGTTCCAAAGAACGAGCCCAAAACTCATTGACCCAAAGGTTAAAAAGTGACTACCTAGAGCAGATGACTCAAAAATTTACTTCCACAGCCACATCCTCTCTACTGAACCCCAGACCCAGTTTCTCTCTCCCTACATTCCACTGAAGTCAGACATCATTTTTATTTCCCTATTCTCCAGTGAACCCCAGACATAGTTTATTTCTCTCTACTGCTCTCCACCTGAACATACATCTCTCCTCTGCCCCAGGTGCCTCAAAATGAACCCATCCAAACTCTCATTACCAAACTCACTCACCTGCTCTTCCCCTGCGCTTCACAGCTCAGGGATTGGCACCCTACCTGACTGGGACTCCCCACCTCAAAACTCTCCAGGCACCAATCCCCACCCCTTAAACCACTGTGACAGTTACCTGCCTATACCCAAGATGAATTTCACCCCTCTTTGCTGCTTAAAACTCTTCCAGGTCTCTGCTGCCAAGAGGTCAAAGCCAATGCCTCCTCCCGGTAAGCACAGCCTTTCATCACCTCTCTGCCTTGGCCTACTCAGCTCCCACCCTTCCTGGCCCAAGAGTCCTCAATTTCTTCTGCTCCGAACTTGTCATTCCCAAGACACACTATGCTCTTTCTTGCCTCGGTTCCTTTATAAGGGCTCTTCCCTCTGCCTAAAATACTCTATGTTTATGGCCCCCTCAAACCTCCTCCTACCAATGTCCATGTCAATGCCAGGACAAAGAAAACATATCACCTCCTCTGTGAAGACTGTCCAATTTCTGAAATAGATTTTCTTCTGTGTCCCCACAGTATACTGTATACATATCTAGTATGCATTTAGCCCAATATGTTACTTTTGGCATGCCCTTTTTACCCGCTTCTAGAATAAGAATACATACTCTACCTAGCACAGAGCACATATTAAACATTTTTGGATGAATGGGTGAATTAATGAATGGATTAATAAATAAATTGCTGTGGGTTTACTTTAAAGGAAAAGGTAGGAATCTTTTAGCATTATATTCTACACCCTGTGGCACTAAGATCTTTGTTTTTCTCCCATTCCTTTCTTGAAAGCCATTCTCCCTCCCTTCTACTTGTGAGCCCCATGCCCATCTATAATGAGCACCTCCACATACCTCATTGGTCTCATTAATTTCTTGCCACTGTGTTAGCAGCACCTGTACCGCAGAGTTGTGGCCATGTTTTGCTGCAAGGTGCAGGGCAGCATTCCCCTCCTGTAACACAGACACACGCCCTGCACTGGTCAGGCAGCAATGGGGCTTCTGGGAGGTTTTATTTGGCTAAAGCTGTGATCCGGTATGAGACACATTATCCACAAGTTTAAGCGAAATGTAATTTTTTCAAGCTTTAAATGAAACTACATAGCTGTTTGAACCAGTAGGAAAAACTCTCCACACTCTCTGTTCAACATTTGCTGCTAATTTTCTAGCAAAAAGTGGGACGGTAAAAGTAAATCCATATAACCTTTGTGAAGGTAAATTGTTGAAAGATTTCTAGGAGGTAGTTTTAGCAATGTACACGAAAAGAATTTGAAGTGTGCAGAACTCTTTGATCCACAATTCCACATCTAAGATTTTCCCCTAAGAAAACAACCAAAGATGTGTACGTAGATATGAATGTCCACCTGGGGTTTCCCGCCCCAGTCAGGTGGGGCTCGGTCTCCAGCAGACCTCAGGAGAAGAAAAGAGAGGACTGGTGTTAACAGTGGAAAAAATCTGTGTCGTCTATTGACTTTGCAACCATTTATGGAGCAAATACTGGCAATCTGTACAACCAAATGCAAAAGGAGGTTCATTTCATCTAGATATCCCATGATTCTGGCTGTAGTAACAACTGAACAACTCTACTGCTGACCAAAATGCCATCCCCAAAATATGCACCAACTGTCACTCCCCTTTCTCTTATTTTTTAAAGAAATAAAAGTCCAACTCACCTTGTCCTTTTCTGAAGTATACAGATTAAGGAAGATAAGTTTTTCTACCATTTCAACATGACCCTTCTCAGCTGCCAAATGAAATGGTTTTCTTCCTTTCTGAAAATCAAACATAAACCTCCAGCTTTTATTATATACATATTGAAAAAGCAAGACCACTAAACATTTCAGACTCACAAAATTATCACAGGCCATACTTGGCACCAGTCTACACGGAAGATGTAGGACATGAACCACAGCTTATCAGCATCAGCTGCTCCTCTTCCTCCCATGGTCCACACAGCTGCTCAGGAGCTATTGTCTTTGGCCTCCCAGGTGACAGCTATTTGCAAAGTGACAAGATCTACACTGGGGATATGTGGGAGCCACCCTGGCTTAGAAGGCGGGTATACTCCACAAGAGCAAATACCTCTTGTAAAAATTTCTTGGGCACTGCTGCCAGGTCCCCACAAGGCACATATCCAGTTAGTTATGAGAGTCACTACACTCAAAGAAGCCCAAAGTGTGCCTTCTCCCTCTGGTATTTGTAGTTCATTTGCAGTTCCTACAACTCCAGATGCAATTTACCAATTAGGGGTTATTTTTATCACAAACAATGCTCCACAGTAACAGTTAATAGTGTATCTTTATCTCATTTGCAGGAACACAGAGCCAGAAAGTTATCCAAAGTTTAAATTCTCAAAAAGCAGGCAAAGGGGTTTTATAAGCCCTTTACCCACAGAGGCCATAAATAATACATGAGGTGCTATGTCCTAGAGTGGCTAGTTGTTGCTTGTCTCTATATTTATTTTTCTTCTAGTAACAGCATTTTAGTTTTCCTTTAGAAAACTCCCCCACATACACACACACACCCTGCCATTTAGTCCATTTAATACTGTCAATTGCCAGGCCTTACTTGCCGTATGGAGTGATCACAGTTACGCTGGTCACCGTAATGGATTCAGGAACAGGCCTATGACTTAAGCAGGGCCAAAAAAGTTGTTTCTGAGATTTATATATAAAAATTTCATGAGAGAAAAACTTTCTTAGGAATTAAAATCCATAAGAATATCCATCAGAATATAAACTTGAGGCTGCTAGCAGCTATTTTTCTCACCATGTGGAGGGTATACTTATCAATAATGTCAACACACAGCCAAGAGTTGAAGGAAAAATAGAGCTGGATCCAGCCATATCCCACGCTAGCAAGATACACACTCAAACTCCTTAGTTAGGAGTTAATAAACTATCTTTATTGCTTAATCTAGATTAAGATGACTTTTTTTTTCACTCATAACAGAAAGAATTCGAACAAATACATATTTAGCAGTTTGGGGACAAACACTACTAGAAATATTAGGGGTTTATTCAACTTTAAAATGGCCTTATTCTTTTACTCTGTTGATATGACTTGGGTTTCTGCATATCAAAACAAACTGAAAGAGGATCCACTCAGGAAGAAAGCCTAGTCTGGTAAGAATTGGGAGGTTATCGCAAATGAAACATCTTTCCTCTCCAAGAAAACAGTTGTTACTTTAAACTTTGGATACCCTTTAAAAATGTTATCAACAGCAACAAAAAGTGAAAGCCAAATTATAGAAAATAAGGACATTTCAAGTAATCTATATGTCATAAACATATCAAAAGGCAGCATAAAGAAAGATGAAGTAACAGTAAAATGAGATATAAATCTTTTCTCCAGTTCCAAGTACATATTATTAGGTAAAATAACAACAGGAATTTCAAAAAATATATGTCTGTTTTAAATATAGTCTCTTATCATGTCTTATTTCATTTTTTAGCCACCCAACCCTTTTTAACTGGATAAGCCTCTATCCAGTACAGTCTCAAAGGACTGCCCCGCCCTTGGAAGACAAGGAAATGGAGATTTTCCTGCTAGGAGAAGAGTAGAGCCTGGTGTCAAGGCCCCAGACTTCAGACCCCAGAGAAATCACAACGCCTTCCAAGCTCAGGATCCTGATTCCTAATTAATGAAAATAAGGAAGGCCCAGAATTCCTGTTCATTTTTCCTTTATTCACTTTATCAGTATTTAACCTAATATGTTCTAATTTAGTGCATTTAAATTGCTTGCATGTTAATAAGTCTGAGGAGTTGCAATTGTTTATTAGAAATTATTTTCCATTTTTAAGAATTATCAAATTTGACAATTTACCAAATTCGGCAAAAATTTCATTAACAGACATTAAATGGGCACCCAAAGTCCAACCTCACCATCTTTTCCCGCAGGGATCCCAGAGATGTGCCCTGGAGAGCCTCTGAGTAGAGGGTGGAACCCAGCACAAAGACCCCAGTGCTTCATGTATATATCTACGCTGCATGACTTTTTCTCTTACCCTGGTATCAGAAATTCAAAGCAGAACCCCAGCAAAAGGGGGAAACTGGCAGGACCCTAAATAACTAGAGAAGGAGAAAGAACATTGCCATGATGTAAAAAGTGCTGAAAGAGCCGTGGGTTAAATATGAAGGCATGGAACCGGTGTGGGTGGGGGTTAGTTCTCTCTCCCCTTGCATGCAGAGCCAATAGGTTTGATTAAATCCAAGGCTGTTAAATACTGCCTTCAGGTCCATATAAGAAAATATGTCTTCTCAAACTCACTATTCCCATCCCTCCAAAAAAGGAAGCTTTGCATTTTGATCTCTAGAAACTTCCTATATCGATTCCTTTACACAAACAGAAGTTCCCATACATCTGCAGCCAAAACCAACCTAACACTGTACCACCGAACTTTTGTAAATATTCAACAAGTATGTGAATGGTCTCTGAGACTATTCCTTTCTGTGCCCCCTCTCTTAGTCTGAGTACTTATTTTTGACCACTAGATGGAAGTTTACATGTAGATTCAAAATATTTAGACTATTATACCTGTAACTTCTCCTGACTGCTCTAATCTCTCTCCCCTGGAGAGGCCACATGATTTCCATAGCTATAGAATTGGGAGAAATTCAAAATATTTTCCAGTGTTCTCCATCTCTCCAATCCCCACCCAAACTCTCCGGGCCTAGTTAAATCCTTTTTATTAATAAAGACCTTTACCCAGTAAGGCTTTCCTTGTTAGCTTTTGGAGTTCTCTCCTGGCTAACTAGAGGATTTTACTAACCCTGGGCAGGTAAACAGGCTCTCAGTCACTTTCTGTTGATAAGAAACTAGGCAAGAAGGCCTGTTGTGAAGGTGGAGTAGGCTTTTCTATCAAATATGCTTCATGAGCTCCACGATATTTTTAAGCAAATACTAATGGAAAACCCAACGATGAATTAATAGACCCTGAGCTCCTGGTCCGAGTTCCTACTGGCTTTTTTCAATGTCCCTGACCCCACTCACAGATCTCAGAAAAAAAGTAGACTCTGTCTTTTGCATTAATTAATCCAAGTTTCTTATAGTACTTTAAGTATACTCACAGATCTTTCTCTCCCTAGACAACCTAGTGGACTCATTATTTGCTCATTCCTTATATGTCTATGAACCTATCTTAATTTTAAGGTCTTTCAGCTGGACATGTGGCTTTGCACAATATCCTGCCAGGGCTGCTCAGCCTTTTCCCCAACAGAAAGCGAGTGAAGGAGGAAGAGGGGTGAGACGGGGCAAACCCAGACAAACCCAGTGGAAAAGATGATGGACAAGAAGGCTGCTGGCCAGCAGAAGCTCCAGAAGTGGGGAAGGGTCCCTACAAACCTACTTTGGTATTTAAGCCTCTTCAGCCTGAAGTGAATATTAATGATTAACTTCTAGAGAGACTTTTATGGAAAATAATGTTCTAGAGGCACAGTGAAAAAGGCAGTCCTGTTCAAAATAACACTTTAATTCCACAGAGAATACTATACTATGAAAAAAAGCCTAGAAGGGGATATTGCAAAGAAGATAGCCTCACACATGGGCAATGCCCACTGTCATCGAAGAAGGGAGACAGAACAGTGCAGTGACTGGAGTCAGCCAGACCTGAACTCAAATCCCCGCTCTGTCAATTTCTAGTTTGGGGACTTCGGATCAGGTATTTAGCCTCTCTGAGTCTCAACTTCCTTACTCTTTAAAAATAAGCAAAATATTTCCTTCTTTATATGATTATTATGAGGATTAAAAGGATAGTTCACTCACTCAGCAATAATTTATTAAGCATCCATATGTGCCAGGCCTTAGCCTCTCACTGAAATAATGTATGTAAGTAACTTTCCTGGGTACCTAGCCCACCAATAGATACTCAATAAATGGTAGCTGTTATTATTATATATATCCTTATGAAAAGAAAAGGAATATTGACAAATATGGTAAAACTGCATTATATACTGTGGCTCATTACTGCAGAGCCTTGGGGCAAATACATTCCAAAAGGCCAGGTATAACAGAGTAAAATGAAGTCACCCATTCTGAATACCAAACAGGGTAGATACTATCCACACCCTGGCCAGTATGAGAGAGTAGAGAGGGAAGAAGAAATTCGGTGGCTTCTTTACTACTTCCTGCCTTCCCCAAATGCAGGTGCCAGGCCTACCACCAACACCTACACTTCCTTTTTGCTTTATGGTCTGCCAGGGTGATGGAGGAACTAACTACAGGGCCAGGTTTGTCTGTGCTGGCTGCTTTAGAAATTCTAGAAGGGACAGGAACAAAGTGAAATTTGGTGGAGGTGTATTCAAGACCTGTCGTACCACAGCAAACACACCTCATCTGGCTGGTCCAGGTCCTTCAGGTGCAGATCTTGAATGAGGTACTCCACAATGCGTACATTATTGCTCTGAGCTGCAAAGTGGAGGGCATTCATTCCATCCTGAAGAGAGCCAAGGTAGAGGAGATGACTATACAGTAATGTCAGGACCTCCCCCTACTGCACTGTGAGGGGAGAGCTTATGTCCAGGTGACCTACATACCTACCTGATTCTTTGCTCTTCGGTCTGCTCCAGCTTTAACCAGCATGAGCATGATCTCGAGGCTTCCAGACCAGGCTGCAAGGTGAATTACTGTCAAGCCATGCTGTCCCAAGAAGAGAGAAGAAAAGAATCCATCACTTGAATGAGCCACAACACATGATCTCAAGTCACCAAAAGCCAAGTTAATATTCAACTGTTGATAATTAAGAAATAGGGAGAGAATTTCACATACAGCAGAAATGATGTTTTAATTCTATGGAGAAGATAAATATATTTAATAAATAGTTCAGGCACAAGTGGTTCTCCATCTGGAAGAAAATAAAAGTAAGTCTTATATCATCTCACACACACACATACACACACACACAAAAGCACATAAACAATAAATATATTAGAAGAAACTCTAGACTATAATGTACAGTGTCTTAACCCAGGAGTTAAAAAAGCAAAGACTGATGATAAACAAAGTCAATAAACAAATGATACATTCTTTAAATGTTTCTTGATAAAGATTAAATGATTACTTTCTCTAATATATGAAGCACTCTTACAAACCAACAAGAAAAAGGCAATTAAACCTATTGAAAAATGAACCAAAACAGGTTCTCATTTAAAAGTATTAGTAGAAATGAAACCATTAGAGTTTAAATGATCTAGTAATATCTATTAAAATTTTAATACAACCAGCAATCCCAATCCAGGGAATCTATCCCATAAAAATAAATTTTAGGAACTGATGTTATGTAAATGAGGATATTAAATGTAACCCTTAAAACTGGGAGCAAGGTAAATGTCCATCGATATAGGAATGCAGAACAAATTAGGGAACACTCATACCACATCACGCGACCATTAAAAATCATGAATTAGAGTTATAACAATTGACTTGGAGAGGTTTCCATGAGGTAGCTGTTAAATTTAGAAAATAAGATACGAATAAAATATAATATAATCTCATTTATTTTATAAAAACTCGTGTGTGTGTGTGTGTGTGTGTGTGTGTGTGTGTGTGTATACAGTCAGCTTTCCATATCCACTGGCTCCACATCCATGGATTCAACCAACCATAAATTGAAAATATTTGGGAAAAAAATGTTACACTGTTGCTGATGTGTACTATATAGTTAGGCCTACATAGTCTATTTAAGTCTATTACAATTCCAGTATAAAAAAAATATTTACCAATTTCTGCACTTTTTTTTCCCCAAGGAACAATAAAGTACAATGACAAGTTGAGGTTCTTCAAGAAATGCACCCTAAACACAGTTCCACCCCTGAATTTAGCCTTCCCTACAAATAAATGCTCTATATTCAGTAACACTAAATCCAATTTCACATATGATCAAAAAAGAGGCCAAAGATATTTGGGACAGAGTATAAATCACGTTTTTGATAGGAGCTCAAAGTTTTCCTAAGACGTCATTCCTAATTCCAAAGCTGCCAACACTTAAAGATTTCAAACACTGATCATAAAATCCAAAAGCCAGGAATTCAGGATGCAAACAACTTGAATCCCTGAAACCATAAATTCCAATTGCAACCGTCGTTCCTCAGAGGCAAAGAATCACTCCTCACAGATATCAATTCCCCCACAAGAACCGTCATAAAACTAAGTCTTCTGATATCAAACTGACATGCCTGAGACATTTTATGAGCACATGTCATGGATTATACTCACAGTTTGTACATGATGCTTTATAAAGTGTAAAATGACCACCGTCACTGATAACCTGTCCTCATTACATCTGGTCATAGGTGAGAAGGTCAATAACTTCTCCTGGGGGATTCTTGCATTTGAGGAGTTTTCCAGAAATAAGAAACTCTGAGCATCACGGGAACTTCATCTTGGATCCTTTGTTCACATCTGGAGGAACAGCCTCCATTTACTTAGTCTTCTTCTTCCCAAGACTTGCGGATGCCTCCCACTTTGAACCTGGAGTCCTCAATGTCTGGGCCATGCATATGATCCTTAGCATGCAGTGCTCTGAATGGCACACATCTGCTACAGCCCCAGTTCTTGCTCTCCCAATAGACCGTAGGCCCCTCAAAGCAGGGACTGTAGCTCATGCCAGTGCTTCCCAACACAATCACCTGGAGATCTTGTTAAATTGCAGACTCTGACTCAAGAGGTCGAGGGAAGGCCTGAGAGTCTGCATTTCTAATAAGCTCCCAGGTAATGCCAGTGCTTCTGGTCCCAGAACCACACTTTGAAAGAGCAAGAACTTATATTTAGTAGAATCCCCAGTAGCTGGCATTGAGACTTACCCACAATAGACACTGAATAAATACTGATGGCAAAGGGGTTCAATTGTTTGCTCTTTGCAAGTAGATGTTAGAACTTATAAGACAGATCTGCCAAGTCAAACTCAGGGCTCATCATTCAGATGAAGAAGTGTCGGGTCTAACCAAACAAAGCATTGCTTGAATTATAAAAATCATTTTATTAGTTATGGACTAATGCTACTGTAAATACTTAAATTAGTTATTGAAATATTTCACTTAGTGAAACTATCAAAGCATAGTATAGAGATATATCAGAAATTACTACATTTTGCACCTGAAAGCATTTCAATCTCACAAGGCAGGTTATAAGAAGTGGATTCCAAATGGGAAAGGCCTCAAAGAAAACAAATTGGTAAAACGTTTCGAGAATAACTGACTTGCATTCTAACATAAGCCAGTAGCATATTTAATATATTAGAAACATGGCAATCCTCAGATACGCTGTTTAAAAGAAAAGATGTTATTGTTCCTGGGCAATGGATAGATATATGGTTGTTTATTGTACAATTCTTTCTACTTTTACGAAATGTTAAAGATTTGGGGTTTTGGTCCTTGTTAAGATGGAGTAAGTCACTAGACCCTGTCTCTCTCACCAAATGAGACTAAAATCTCTGGACAGAATGCATGGAGCAGCTATTTGAGAATTCTAAGAAGTAAACAGTAGCAGGTAGATTGGGGGAAGAAAACCAGAACTCAAAATATAAGCAATCAGGGGTTCCTGTCCTTTTTGCAATTGGAATTTATGGTTTCAGGGATTTTGTTTTGTATTTTCCTTCCATACCGTCCCACTTGGACCCATAGCAGCACAAATACAGAAGTGTACCCTGGGCGAAACAAAGAAAAGTTTTCATCATTATCAGGTCCAGGCCATGTCCATGGTTACCAACAAAACCAACAAAATGACCAATTGGTTTGAACTGACTTTATTCATTTATCTTCCAAAGACCTACTACACACATACTAAACCCAAGCCCTGTAAGACACGAAGGTAAAGAATGCTGAGCCTCACCCTCCAAAGAATCAGTTCCGAGAGAAATCAAAATAGCTCTGTGGGAATCTTCTGAACAGTTTAACTTTAAGAACCATGGTTCACTGAATTTACTAACAACCAAGGCTTTCATCTTTTTCTGTAACTGGAGATGATAAACATGTTGGATTTCTCCTTTCCGAGTGGTTTCCTTGTGCCACTTGGAAAGGAGAAATGAAGTTGGGAGAAGTAGGTGGAAAATCCTTAAGGTGGGTTTTGCTATCTAGACAGACAAATCGGCTGATTTGTGGCTAATGGCATGGTCTCTGAATCACTTAAGCAGATTCAAATCCTGCCTCTACCCTTCTTAGATGTAATTTTTTGGGCAAGATATTTAACCTCTTTGTGTATGAGGCTCCTCATCTGTAAATTGGGTATTAAAGTATTACTTTTCTTATAAGGTTGAGAGGGCTAAATATTAAAATCCTGAGACAGGTGCCTATGTGTTTAATAAGCCCTACTATGTGTATAATAAGCCTTATTTATTTACCAGGAGTTCACAGGGCAAGTCAAGATTTAACGCCCCTGAGGCCAGTTAGCTTCTGTCTTCTGTGTCCTAAATTATACTCTGGGCAACCATCTTATTCTTACAAATACATGCTACTGGCCATAAAGTCAATATGGGAAAATAAATAGAAGCCTAGGTCCTATAGGTAATGAGCAAATGAGTTAGTCACCAAATACAAAGAGCATATAAACTATATATTATCTAAAGAGATCTTTCCAAAATGAACCATGCCTCTAGAAATAATTTGTGTGTACGTGAAGAAAAGATAACCAAAGTGACCAGATTTCCTTACACATTGGTTCTGTTCCAATTCATTCTATAAAAGGAAGATGAGCTTACCTTATCAGCAACATCCACCCTGGCCTTGTGATTAAGTAAGAAATCCACTGCAGATAAATGATTTGCCCCCACTGCAAAATGCAGGGCTGTGCGGTTCATCTGAGGAAACATAATTTGTGTTTTCAGTTATCTGATTATTATTTAGCCTTTTAAGGATCCCTATTTCTTGAATGACCATGATTTTCTATCAGGTGTTTGTATTTTTATTATTTACTTGTTCTTTTTGCCTTAGAAAGTAGTGAGAATTGTATTCGGCATAATCTTGCCTCATTTATTATTAGATAATAACAGAGAATTTGGCAGTCCACTGGAGAATATGCCTCAAGCTGATATCCACTGCCTAACCTATCATTGTTGGTAACAATATAATGGATTTCAATTAGAGAGTAAAAATTGTATTTTCCGTCATATGCGATTATTAATAGTAGTAAATGTTTTCTGGTTAGAATATACTGATAATGCATAACAAAAATTTTCCTAGATATTTAATACATACATGATTTTTCTTCTGTAATTTTTTGGACTGTAAATTTTACTGAAGCAAATAAGCAAATTGTTTCTGAAAAGAAAGGAGGGAGGGAGGAGAAAGAAAGAGACACAGAGGAAGAAAGCTATGACTATCTTTTGCTTCAAAGGAAAGCCACATGGTGCTTCTCAGATGTCCAGAAACAGTCTGTGTTTCAGACAATGGATATTTTGCCTGTAAGTTAAACACGTGTCATATTTCCCATATTCTAGACACTTTTTTGCTTCCAAAGAAGGTGACTGGGGATGGATTTACTGTCCTTTGTTCCACATAAATAATTTATCACAAAAATATGAGAACTGTTTAAATTAAACATCTGATTTCCTTGGTAGCTAAACTGGTTATAAACTAAGTTTGACAAAACATTAGTTATCTTGGCATTGTCTACAATCTAGAGCTATGTTCTAGTATGTTAAATTTGGGCTTATACAATCCCCTCACAACTTTATTTGTGAATAAAAATGCAAACCAAAACAGCATCCAAGATAATTCGACTAAACCACTTACATTTTTTTTCATTTCTATCATCACAGATTTTAAGGAACTCTACAGATAACTATGTCAATGATTTGCTGTAAACAGGCCTAAAAGAGATGCCATTAGAAAATGTAATAATTCATCTGGAGTTTATAATAATTTGCCACACTGACAAGTAAGTTAAAGTAGTCTAGGTTGTAGTATCTCTCCAAGTACTTTAATATAAAAATGTGGTTTAAGATACCAGAAAATTCTATGTGAAAAAATTTTAAATGGTTATATAAGTATTTTGAAGAATCTAAAGAATCTATCTTCTACTACTTGGAAAAATGATTACTGCTTTACTTATTCAACAATTAATCTAGATATTATCTTCAAAGATCCTTGCCTATTTTTTTCTCTCCTTTCCTTCCTTGATTCCTTTTCTTTCCTTTTTTTTTTTTTTTTTTTTTTGCTCCTAAAATTGTTGTGCTGCAAAATTTGCTCTTTTTCTACACTTTCTAGGCTGTCTATAGACAATGAACAGTATATACACCCATAACACATCAGAGACAGACATATGCATGCACACAACATACACGTAGACACATAAATTCCCACATACTCATAAACACACACCCCATCACATACACACATGTACAACTGCTAAACATCCTTCCACTGCATTTGACGCATGACTTCAGTTTCTATGACCTCACTGCTTGGGACAAATTCAAGTTTCATGGAACTTGAAGTTTCTACTCTTTAGGGAACCCATTTTAAAGCCAGAGTCAGAAAACTTCACTGATGTAGTTAAAATTTCTTTTTCAGATTTTACAAAATCATTTAACCATGGGACTACATTGCTAGAACCCTCTGAGTTCCTTGGAAGGGGCCTGTACAAGTAGGGGCCCTAAAGCTTCTATTTCATTTAGCGTTAAATCTACCTCTACCTTCCTGACCTTGAACCACTCTACAAATTGTCCTAAGCAACTGATATAGCCCCATTCATTTTAATAAACCTGCTTTTCAGAGCTGTCAGGAAATCTGCATAAAACCAAATAGTAGCAAATTCCTATTCGGGCAGTAGACTTCTTCCCCAAACCCAAGCACTTGAAGAAGAAGTAAGAGCCAAGTTTCAGAAAGGGCCCCACTGCCCAGCATGAAGATGTACCATATTTCAAAAGCAATAAAATGAAAATCCATACACTCCTTTAGATTTTAAATTTGGAAGAACCAACCACAAAGGACATATCACTGAAGAGAAATCAACCCAGATTGTGTAGCAAAAGATGCTCTGCCTTTCTAGAATGAATGAGGCCAAAGTGATCTACAGGCTATAATCCACAACGAAATCCAGGCCGATAGCCTTGACAGTTGCCTTTACTGCCCATAAACAGACTTTGTACAGATGTGCATAAAGACTCTGTGCATGTCCCTTCTGATCAGATAAAACACCCAGAGCTTGTTTTTCAGCGCTCGATTTACCTTTAGCATAAACACTCTAGAATTACCAACAAAGAAGATCTCTCACATTTCATCCAACACCGTCGTCATTTTTAAATTTTATTATATTTCAGTTGATCTGTGTAAACCCAAGCCACCCTTAGAGTGGTCGCTGTCACTTTGTGGCTTCTACTCACATTGTTCACAGCATTAATGTTAACCTTCTTTTCAAACAGCTTCTCCATAAGATCCAAATGATTGCTTTTAGCAGCATCATGGAAGTTTCTCTCATTTGGCAGTACTGAAAGAAAGCAAGCAAGCATGACTGAGGGAATTAAAGGAAGAAGAGAAAGCAAACCTCATTTGGTAAACCTTTTAACTCTAAAAATTTGAAACAACAGCCTTGAGCCTTTCTCGAACTTAGCGTTAATAGTTTATAAAGCTGTAGTGTTAAGGTTCCACTTTCTCTTTGCTCTACAAGTGTTTTCACACTCTCAAAAATATTCCTAGTCCCAAAGAAAACATTATTTCTGAGGACCACCCTGAAGTCAGCAATGTAGTATCTGGCTCAAGGAGGTCAGAGGGTGGCCAGGAACTTCCCAGGGGATGTTTGTAAAATGTTTGTACAAGATTAGATAGGGAGGAGCCCGAACACTCCATACAGAGATAAAATTGTTTTCTGCAGAACCCGGTGCAGATGCCAGGCCTGCAGCACATCATATAAACATATATACAAAGGCTAGAAGGGATGAACATGTTTTATTCTCATTTACATGAAAGGAGATAAAAGTAGATTCACACCTACTGCAAACATTATGTATCATATATATATATGTGTGTGTGTGTGTGTGTGTATATATATATACATATATATATATACATATATATATACACATATATATATATACATTCATACGGCATGTTTTATCAACTAGCATAGAGAAGATTCCAGGATTTACTGGGGTGTTTTTTTTGGGGGGGGAGGTTCATGTAGAGGAGCTGGAAGGCTCTCAGGGGACAACCTCAACATTAGGGGATAAGGTCAAAACTAGAATGATGTGAAATCAGCAATAGACCATTTCCAAAAAGACATGACCCTAAGAGAGGTTTTGTAGATATGGTGCCAAGTAGTTTCTTTAGTATCTGCCAAAGACTCTTCAGAGCACCAAGTCCAGTCAGTCAAAGACAAGGGAGTATCTTCATGGGTGATACACGCATTTATTCTTTCTACCACCTGGATCTTTCTCTTCCTTTCTACCCCTCCTCTTGTTACCACTCTGTGACTTAAACATCCATGGAGATGATTAATCCAATACCTTCGTCTCTCAGTTCCCTAACTCCCTTGCCTCTAATAATTTTTTCCTCTACCTAACCTCAGCCACCCAACTTTAGGGTCATCCTCAAAAACGACACTATTTCTGGCTTCTCCAAGAATCTCATTCTCTGAACATCATCTCTCATCCAGTCAGCTCACCTCCTCGAGTTCTGCCAGTCTGGAAATTCTGCAACCTTATCAAGTTCTCCAAGACACTGCTCTCACCATCTTTTCATACTATTCATCTCTTATGTCCTTACTTCCCTACTTACCCAGTTTAGATCCCACAGTTCATCTTTGAAATCACTTCCATGCAAACACCTTTACCTCCCTCACCATTCTCTTATCAGACTCGTTGGTCAGAATCCTAATGCTGAAGTTAAACTCTCCCGTTTTCACACCTAAATAACTAATTGGTACTGGTGAAAAACACACAACCATGCTGTGGTAGACGCTGCTGGTGTTCATCAATATCTGGTTCTTCCCTCCTATCTGAACATATGGATAAGCACATATTCCAGTCTAGATGCGGTTAGGTGAGGTATGGCCTGACAGCAGAAGTGATGGTGTGTCACTACAGGGGTGAGTCAATGAAAAGCCCCTGTGTCACCCTCCAGGTCTCTCTCCTTAGTCTTCTCAATCCTGGAAGCCAAGTGTTTAAATGTAGGGATATTATGACTGAATTGTATCCCTTCAAAATTCATGTTTTGAAGTTCTAACCTCCTGTACCTCAAATTGTGACTATATTTGGAGACAGGTTATTCAAAGAGGTAATTAAGTTAAAATTAGGTCATTAGAATGGGCCCTAATCCAATATGGTGTCTTTATTAGAGAGAAATTTGGATATAGACAAAACAGAAGAGGACTATGTGAAGACAGAGGGAAAGAGGACATCTGCAAGCCAAGGAGAGGGGCCTTGGAAGAAACTAACCCTGCTGACACCTTGATCTTGGACTTCTAGCCTCAAGAACTGTGAGATAAATTTTTGTTGTTTAAGCCACCCAGTCTGTGGTAGCTGGTTATGGGAGCCCTGATCAACTAATAGAAGTCATAAGACGGCGGCACCTCCATTACTATGGTATTGGGAGACAATTCTCCATGAGTCTCTTGCATTTCTGCAAACCTTACAAGCGGAAGCACTGACTGCCTTTGTTCTGGACTATCATTTAAGGTTATATATGTAGTGAATTGCACTGGAAGAAAGAGATAATGTCTTCCGCTGGAGCAAGGTACAGCCTGAAAGATAGTGAGAGTGAGGCATGCTTCCTGTCCATTACAAAAGATTTAGATTTCCTAAGTCAGGGTTCTCCTGGAACACAACCCGCTGCATGTGCAGGTATCACTTTTATAATATTTGGCACTTTCTGCATCTCCCTGGGGCCTGAAAAACACTGACACAAATGCTAACACTGGCTATTGCTACTATTGTGAATAATAAAATGCTTTGTATTTGATCAGGAAGTGTCTTCTGCCAGCATCTATGATACCATAGTAGGCTAACCTATTAGTTTGTAAGGAGAGGAAAATCTCAGCCCCTTTACAGTTGTTGACACGTGGGGTCTTGAGAGACTAGGTAAAACAGAGGCTCTCATCACCCCATGTAAGACATGTCACGTGAGCAAAAAGTAGATCTTTACTATATCCAGTCACTCAGATTTAGAGGTCATTGTTGCTGCAGGAAAAGCTAGCTTATCCTGACTAACACACATACTAACGTGCTACACATAACTAACAAAGGCCTCAATTCTTACCCACTAATCTCAAGGACCTGAGCACAGCATTCCCACTGTATTTCCCTAGTCTTCCATTCTCCAAAATTTCATGCCTCTTTCTTTCTCTTCGAATATCTTAACCTACTAATTGAGCTACGTGTCCATCATCTAATTCTCAGTTTATAACATTGCACAGAGAAAGCAGAAGCAATCAGATAGGAATTCCCACATCTTCCCACCAAAAAGTCTATCTTCCTACCTACCTTTATACCTACACTCTCTGCTTTTATTACTGTTACAATCGAAGAAGCATCCCTACCCACGGCCATCCCCTCCACTTGAGCTCTGGATCCCATCCTTTCTCATCTTTTCAATTAGTTCACATATCCATTTCCTAGAAAATTATCTCCTTTCTCTTCTGCATCATTTAATCATTCACTCCAAAATATACAGAGATGCTAAAATACCTCCAATGTAAAGAAAGAAAACTTCTCCATTAATTTCACATTCTTTTCCAACTGCCACTTCACTTCTCAAACTCCTGTCATCCCCAAACTTATAAGTGTTCTGGAATTGCTGGCTCCACTTTTTCTCACAGTCTCATCCAACCTATGCTAATCAGACAGTGTTCCTATTACTGCTCTTGTCAGGGTCAAGATCAAGATTTGCCAAAATCCAGTCATCACTTCTCTGTCATGTGCATTGAACTTATTGCAGATTTGACATGGATGATAACACTCTCCTTGTACATGTTTTTCTCCAGGTTTCTGTTAGACCACCTGTGCTTTCCAGTCTCTTTTATTGGCTCTTCTCTGCTTGATCTCCAAATGCTGGAGCACTGTAGGGTTTTTATAAAATTAACACCCTGATGGGAGTAGGCATTATTACCCGCATCTTACAGATGAAACTGAGACTTTAAGTCAAACCACTTGCTCATATCTTAAAACTAATAAATGATAGAATTGTCCCAGACAGCCTGAATCCAAACTCCAAGCTTTCAATCACTTCATATGTCCAGGGTGTCAGCAGGAGAGTGGACTGCTGAAGTGGAGATCCAAACTGCCCACTCTGTCATATGCTTTAGCTAATGCATTCTGCCAGTGAGGCTGGACTTTTCTCAGCTCCCTCTCCTGACCCCGGCTCCTTGCCCCAACTGAAAGGAAGTTCTAGTTCCAGATCTTTGTCCCTCTTCAGTATGTCCCAGGAAAAATCAAAACCTTTCTATCCCAAACACAGAAGGGAACTTTTCCTCAACCTGGTAAAGGGCATCTACAAAAAACTGACAGCTAACATCATGCTTACTCATAAAAGTCTGAACATTTTTTTTGCCCCTAAGATCAAGAACAGAGATCTATTCTTACTCCTCTTTTTAAACGTTGTGCTAAAAGTCCTAGCCAGTGCAATAAAACAGTAAAAGTAAATAAGAAGGCATAAATATTGGCGAGAAATCAAATTGTCTCTAGTCTAGCTGTAGGCAACTTGATTGTGTCCATATAAAATCCAAAGGAATGTACAAAAGAGCTCTAGAACTAACTAATAAGTGAGTTTAGCAAGGTTGCAGGACACAAAGTCGACACATAAAAATTAATCTTTCTATAAACTGGCAGTCAATAAATGGAAGCCAAAATGTGAAAAACAATAATATTTGCAATAGGTTTAAAATTTTTTAAAGTATAAACCCAACAAAACATGTACAGTTTCTCTATACCAAAAAGGTACTAAATGCTGATGAAAGAAATCAAAGAATATCTAAATGAAAAGATATGTTATGTCCATGGATAGGAAGACTTAAGATAATAAAGATGTCACTTCTCCCTGAACTGATCTATAGATTTAATGCCAGATGGGTATTTTGTAGCTATAGACAAGATAATTCCAAAATTTATATGGAGAGGCAAAGGAACTAGAATAGCCACAACAATTTTGAAAACGGAGAATAAAGTTGGAGGAGTCACACTGCTTAATTTTATTACAAATCTACAATAATCACAGCATGGTATTGACAAAGAGACACATAGATCAATGGAATAAAATACAAGTCTAGAAATAAACCCTCGCAAATATGGCCTATTGGTTTTTGACAAAGATTTGAAGGCCCTGTCGGTGAAGAAAGGATAATCATTTCAATAAGTGGTATTTGAACAATTGGACATCCAAATGAAAAAAAAATATGAACCTTGATGTAAACATCATACCTCATACAAAAATTATAAAACTTTTGGAAGAAAACACAGGAGAAAATTTTTATAAGCTGGGGTTAGGCAAAGGATTCTTACACATGACAGCACAGCAGACTGTAAAAGAAAACAATGATAAACTAGACGTCATAAAAAGTTAAAACTTTGCTCTGTGAAAAGCACTATTAAGAATAAAAAGACAAGCTACAGACTGGAGGAATATATTTGTAAATCACATAAAAGACTTCAAAGGACCAAAGAGGAACATTCTCAACTTTCGAAGACTTAGACAGCGTGCCTCAGTTTACGCTATAAATATATTCCCCAGTCATAGGTAATCTGTTCCATGCTTAAAAACTTAAGTGCAGAAAGATTAAGCGACTTTTTTATAGTCACACAAATCAGTGCATGAGTCAGGATGTAGGCGATAACAACACATAATATTCTTTCCTTATTTGCAAAAGAGTTTAATCATTTCTATAAAAAAATCCTCTCCCTTAAGTTAGAAGAGTAACTTAACTTTCCTTTCACCCACAGTATAGGTTTAACCTGAAATAAAGCAACCTGAGAAAGGTGAATCGAAACTTAGATGGAGTTGATAGTTGAGAGCCAGCCCACGCGGCGCGGTGGCGAGGACGTGCTCGGGGTCCGCAGGGTCGAGCCCTGGCGCCAGCCGCCGTCCCTCCGCCCCTCGGCGCCCTGAGGCGCGGACCCGCACCTTCTCTGGGCGAATGCCCTCGGCGCGGCCCGCCCCACCGCCTGCCCCGCACCGCCACCGCCTGATTTTCCCACCTCGTCCCGAGACTCACGGAGCTCGTGTCCGGCCGCCGCCTCCTCCTCTGGAGGCCCCTCCTGCTTCGGCATCCCTGACAGACCCTTCCAGCGCCTGCCCGCCGCGGCCCCCACTTCTTCTCGAAGCCCCTTCGCGGCCGCCGCAGCCCCGAGCAGCAGCCCTCTCACTGCCGCCCTGCGACCCGGGGTGCGCCCAGCGGGGTCCATGTCCACCCGCGGGGGCTCAGAGCCGGAGTCGGCCCCGGCGGGAGCGCTCGCTGTGTCCGGCGGTCCTCTGGCCAGCTTACCCAGCTCGGCCGGCCTGGGAGGTCCGCCCTCAGGTGTGGCGGGCGAGGTGATATCGTTGGGTTTTACCTGGAGGAAACTCCCAGCTCACACTTCAGTGGTTCTCCGAACAGTTTTGATAACTGTCGAGGTTGGATTTATAACACTATAGGAACTTCGATATTAAATCGTTTCTACATGGGCTTCCATAATTTTCTTGTGAATAAAGTAGGACTCAATTTCTTCTCTAAAGGTGTAAACTTTGGCCGCCCATTTTAATGCAGTGGTAATCTGTTGGACTCCTCTAGGGAATTATTTCTTTCTTGGTAGTTTATAAAATAATTGATGAAATACAGTAATCTATTCTGGGCAATCATAATCATAATCTAATAATATGGAAGAAAAGTATTGAAGGACAACCAGGATCTCTGTTCTGAATCCCTAGCACCTAAGCATAGTGTTTAATGGATTACAACAAACCTAAACCAAACCATAATATATCTTGCACCTGCAGATAGTTTCAGAGGTCAATTGGAAGTTTAGCATATTTTAGAAATGAAAAAAATGTGAGCCCTCATAACAAAACTAGATTTGACTGCAGAACTGACCCACCCTTTTTTGTATGTACAAGCACACACATACACACACGGACATAAGAGTGATATTAGGGAAGTGTTGTCTGTAAAAATGCACAAGATGGTTTAGAAGAAGGAAAAGAAAGTGATGGAAGTTGAAAAATGAGTTGGAAGGCCAGAGATCGGGCACCTTGATAAGGACTTGGCAGAAGGAATGGAAAGTACATGTTTTCAAGAGGCTCTACAAGGGTAGACAGAATTCAATAATAGATATGGGTGTGACACTACTGCTTTTAACTGACCCTGTCCAGGGCAAGGGAACTCTGCTGGAGTCTCCTCTGCCCTTGCAGACTCTTGGGTTTCTTTACAGGCCCCAGATTCTCACAGGCGGATCTGCAGCGCCACACGGGAGTTTAAGACGTCCACCAGTGTGTCATCCTTGAATAAAGCATGAGCTCTGGAAGATCGGTCAGGGGCAGTGCACCTTCGCAGAGATTTATCATCAACCTGGTGACTGAAGGCCTAAGGTTACCCCTCTGGGAGAAGTGCTGTTGAGATGGCTTGGACGCCTAGGATTTTGCTGACAAGGATACCCTCTATCTGGTGCTGGGCAGATCCTAGGAACTTAACATCTTTCCTGCATTAACCTGTGTGAGCAGCTGTCAGCTTCTTGGAGCAGAAAACTGCCTAGAAATTTGGGGGTGCTTAAATATCAATTAGCTTTCACTTCTATACTTTGTCTTAAAAGAAGTACTTGGTTTTATCAAAAGATTCCAATAAAATATTTTAAAGCAAAAACAACAACAAAAAAATAGATACGGGTTTGGCAGAGATGGTATGTATGTGTATATTTATACACATATCTATGTATATGTATGTACGTATGAGTTTGAAATCATAATAAACTTAAGAGATTGCAGTTAGAAGGAAAGGGTTAACACTATTTGCCTCTAAATTATCTTCTGTCTCCCTGAGACTTTTGTAGACAACAACAATTAGATAATAAGATTGTCATCATTTAACTCAAACTTGTAAGGGGAACAGTTCAATATTATAGTTTGCTTAATAGAATCTTGTTTCCAATTTTCACCATAGTCTCGTGTGAGTTTTTTCTAGAACAGCTTTAATCCAATTATGTATTACAAAGCAAAAGTGATTATCCCTTAATTATACAACAAAAGAACAATTTTTGCTCCAGGGAAATAAACACCAACTCTCTGTGAAGTTCACCAAAATCCTACCAGGTATGTTCAGACATTACTGCTGTTTAAAGTAGAACATTACTTAAAAAAAAAAAAAAAAAAAAAAAAAAGAAAAGAAAAAGAAAAAGAAAGAAAAAGAAAAATCAGCACCAGACACCAGGTATGGTTTTCAAAATGGAATTATTTCCTCAAAAAGTGCTTTATAGCTCTAGGCTGTAATATTTTGGGCCTTCTTCCAAATGTTTCCAAGCCACCCCAAGAAAACAAGTAATAACACATTTATAAAGCAAGCCATTATCCAATAAAGGGAAAGAAATGCAATTCCCTCTTTCTCAAATGCCTGACTTTTAGGGCTCAGCTTGAGTGTAACCACCCACATCAGATGCCACTATGTCTTCCCAGGGAAAAACAGTAAAATAGTAAAAGACACCACTCTTTGAGCACATTTTTAAAATTAATTAATTTTATTTATTTATTTTTTATGTATTTATTTTATTTATTTATTTTTGCATCAACAAATAATTGTCAACACCTACTAAGTGCCAGGCCATATATTTGCACTTGGTATTCAGAGATCAGTGAAAGACACAGCCTAGGATCTCTAGCAGCCTACAATCTAGTAAGAAGAGACCGCATCAAAGCTACAGCAAAGAAAGTTTCAAGGTCTTCATAGAGAAGCAGGAGCACAAAAGAGTGACTAATCAGTTTTCCAGAGGGCAGGGACTTTTCCTGAAGGTGGCTCTGGAGCTGTGTCGAAAGATGATTAGTGTGTATAGTGGGAGAGGGCAAAGGGGCATTCAGGAAGCACATTCTGAGCAGAGGGAGCATGACACCAGATCTATTCAAGAAACGACAGTGTGATTTGATTGGTGTGCACACCAGTATTTGGTGTGCATCATGGACAGTGATTATGGAAACTAGCTTGTACTGACTAGCAAGAACTAATTGCTAAGTTTTCAGAAATTTTATGAGAACTGGTTGACATGATGTCCACAGCTTGAAATCTGTCATGGTATTTACACCACAGAAATCATCATACACTGAAAATCTGCTCCCCTCTTCTCACCCTTGAACTATCCTAAAGAGTTGAGAGCTTTTGAAATCTTTTTTTTGTTTCTAACATAAGAGTGGCATTATGAAAGTGGTTTATGGCTAATCTGCAAAAGATGCGCAAGACAGTTTAGAGCGGGAAAGCTGAGAAATCAGTTGGAAGGCCAGAGTTTAGGCAACTAATAAGGATATGACAAAAGAAATGGAAAGAAATGTTTTCAAGAGGCCCTATAGGGTGAACAGAATTCAGTAATAGATATGGAGTTGGCAGAGGCATAGGTGGAAATGAGAGGAAAGGACGAGTTAAGAGGTAAGTACAGTAGTCACTCCTTATCCATGGTTTCACTTTCCTTGGTTTCAGTTACCCACAGTCAACCATGGTCTGAAAATATCTTAGTCATTCACCTCACTTCATCTCATCATGTAGACATTGTGTTGTCTCACATTGTCAAGAAGGGCAATTTTAGTCCAATATTTTGAGAGAGACCATATTCACATAACTTTTATTATAGTATAATTGTTCTATTAGTTATGTTACTGTACCTAACTTGTATATTAAACTGTAGCATATGCATATATGTATAGGAAAAAAATAGTACATATAGGGTTCAGTACTTTCCACAGATTCAAGCATCAACTGGGGGTCTTGGAATATATCCCCCACAGGTAAGTGGGTACTATTGTAATAGAAAATACATTTTTAAATGAGGGCAGTAAAAGTATTTCCTATTAATTCCTCATTCCCTCTTGCCTTTCACATGCAACTACCTTAAATAAATGTCTATACCTATTGCCTACATTTTCTCTCCAGTTTTTTGTTGAACTCTGTGATGTGGCTTCCATTACTCACGTTAATGCTGAAACTTCTTAGTCTTGGTCATTTCTTCAGTGGACTAATTGATTACACAGATATCACAATTCCCATACTAACTTTTAAATTAAGGCACTTCTGGTGGAATAAATTGGATTTATAAATACATCTTTCAAGGCTGCTTTTGCTATTAACACATAAGATTGAGGTTAAGATACACAGCTCTATATTAAGAGACAATGTGAAGACTGATAATAAAAAAGAGATCTTTTTATTCCATTAAAGAGAGGATTACACACATGCAAACAATTATTAGACCTATTTATAAGATAACACTTACGGCATTATACACCAATAATGATGTATTCCAAATGGACTGGCCATCCTCCTTATCTGAAATTCCCTAAACATTTCATGAATACAGAATCTCTCTACACAGCATTTTACAAATGAGGCATAAAAAAGTGAGCCTAAAGGATCTTTATCTTTTTTATACTTTATTTGAATACACATTTATTTTGTTAACTCAGCAGGCTCAGGTTGCAAGCCCTGTGCATTCCAAAGAAAGGCCTGTCTTCAGGACTGGCCCTTGACTAGCTCCCTGGACATAACCTCTGAGCCCTTGGAAGATCCTGCCTGATAATGAGTGTTTTAGTACGCTGAGGCCGTGGGCCACAGTTTTAGTTTAGAGATAGTTTATGCTAACGATATGATGTTTACGTGAGTGTTTATTTTACCTGAGGCCCTGGGTTATAAGGTACTATTCAGATCTCTGGTATATTGGAGACTGAGTGGCTAAGGTCAGTCACATGGGCACTGCATGCCTATGTGACTGACCCTAGCAAAAACCCTGGACTGAATGAGGTTCCTTGGTTGGCAATACTTTCTGCACATGTTGTGCCTGGTCTCTTCTGGACTTTGTCCATTTGCTGGCTTTAATTTGTATCCCTTCACTTCAACAAATTATAACCATGAGTATAATAGCTTCTTTGAGTTCTGCAAGTCCTTCTCACAACTTATCTGGCTTGAGAGTAGTCTTGGGGACTCCTGACACTATAAGGTAGAGATAGATTTTATTTTTTCTCCATGGATAATCCATTATGCAAGCACTATTTACTTAATAGTACTTTTTGTACTGAGTTGTCTTAAAATTGTCCATACCCATGCCAATAACATTCTATTAATACACTTTATTATAGCTTTGTAATAAATCTTGAAATGTAATAAATAGGGCCTGTCCTTCCACCTTCTGTTCCTTGGGCCTTTGCTCTTCCATATAAAATTTAGAATCTACTTAACTTCTAAGAAAAACCATTAGGGATTTTATTCTGAATTTTACTGAATTTATAGAATGACTTGAGGAGAATAGTTTTAAGGTTTTTCCTATTGACAAACAGGGTTATTCTTTTCACTTACTCTGATGTACTATTTGTCTTTCAATATTCTGTAGTTCCTAAGTTCTTGCAGTTTTTGAGATTCTCCTTCACCCCTTTAGCTGCCTTGTAGATTGTTATCATGAGATTTTTTTTTATTACATTTTCTAATTGGTTATTATTGTAGTATAGGAATACTATGATTTTATATATTGATCTTGTAGCTATAACCTTGTTGAACTTTTATTAAATGTAGATTTTTAAAATGTAAACAAACATACCACCTGACAAAGTTTTTTTTTTTTGTTTCCAGTTTTTATTCATCTTATTTCTTTTAATTATTGGCTAGGATCTCCAACAAAATAATAGAGAGTACCCTTGTGTTATTCCTAAGGAATGCTTCTAAAATTTTTTCGATAGGAATTTTTTATGGGTGAGCTTAGTAATAACAGAACCTGACTTTGGGGTAGCGACATGCCCAGCTAAAACTACATTTCCAGTTTTCCTATGAGGAAGCCATATGACAAGAGTTTGGCCAATAAGATGTAAGTGGAAATTGTAATGTGAGGCTTCTGGGAAAGCTCCTTAAAGTAGGACAGTCTTCTTGCCCCTTTCTCCTTTTCACTTCTTTGTCTTCCTATCTGGAACTCACACCTAGGGCTGGATGTGGAAAAGCCCATCTTATGACAATAAGTTGACCATGTGAGGCCAAGAAAATCAGAGACTTTGAGCTCAAACTTGAACCACTGTGCCACGGCTGACCAATAAAATTCGAGAGAAAACTAGAATTGATTTTTTTTTAAAGACTGATTTGGGTCTTTGAAACTTACAGCTGAAGTGAAATTCTTAACTGATACAGAAAGCAGAGTGTTGCAAATAACAAAACCTGATATACAGAATTGATTTACTGTTGGAAAGAGGGCTTTGGGGAGTGGGGACACAAATATCACAGGCTGAAGAGCTGGTGACTTGTTTGGTGGTGATAAAATATTTGGTGAAATTGTCAAGTGCTGTCTTTGGACAGCAGACTAAATGTTGATTGAGGCTGTAGCATTAGGAGAAATGTTAGGAGAAAAAATCAAAGTGTTAGTGTAAGATGACTTTTTCTTGCTGTCTTCAGCAAAGTCCTAGAGACTCGTATCTCTATTGAAACTAGTAGCCTATAGAGATGGAAAAAAATATCATCTTTCTAAGGAAAGCAGTATGTCATTTTTTCCTTTTTATATTTTATTGTGATATGGGTCACATATGAACAAGTTTTAGTATAAAGCATATATGTACATTTTAAAGAATATTTTTAAAGTGAACTACCATGCAATCACCACCCAAGATAAGAAACAGAACACTGCCAGCATCCCAGAAGCTCCATGTACCATTCCCCGATCACATTCTCTTACTTCTCACAGAGGCGATCCTTATTCTAACTATTGGGACAATAATATACTTGTTTTCTTTTATAATTTGATCTTACATATATCCATCCTTAAAATAATATAGTCTAGCTTTAACTGTTTTGAACTTCATATAAATAGAATCATGCTGTCAGCATCCTTTTATGACTTGCTGCTTTAGCTCCACGTTATTCATCCACAATCTGATTAGCTATTTCCTTCATTTTCACCACTGTGTAGAATCCTATTGGTTGAATATACAATGGTAGAATTTAACCATTCTCTGAGCATTCTTATATATGCTTCCCAGGGAACATGTTCAATAATTTTCCCAAGGCATTGTTTAGTTAGGGTTCTGGCAGGAAAAAAAATTTGTAATTTGAGATGAGTTTTTAAGAAAGGGACCATTTACATAGGTGTGAACAGGGAGTGGGGAAACCACAAAGGATAGTGCAGCATTCCAGGGCTAAAAAGAACAAGGCTCTGTTGCCACACCTAGTTGAAGAGGTGAGGGAAGGAAAAGATTATCAGAACTTGGAGAGAGCAGAGAATGCAGTAATAAGAGGGCCACCTACTAGAAGTTGTGACCCTTAGTTAAGGGACTTAACCAGCATGTGATGATCCTACAAAAAAGGTACATGGAGGAATAAATACCGACCTTCATCTTCTTTCCTCCCTCAAATGTCCTGCACTGCCATGGTGCCTTGCTGGACATAAAGCAGGGTGATGAAGGGCAAAGAGTGATCAATAGGACAAATGGAAAACAACTAGCAAAGGAGTATAATTAAGGGTGCAATTGGTGGATTGTTGAGTGTGCATGTCTTCAATTTTACTAAAGAAGGGCAAACTGTTTTCTAAAGTTATTTGTTTTCAAAGTAAGAGTTCACGTTGCTCCACATCATCTTCAGAATTTAATATCAGTGGATACTTTTCATTTTTGTGAATCTGGTGGTAGGGATAATGATGATACCTCTTTGTGGTTTTACTTTACATTTTTCTATTACTAAAAAGGCTGAGAATATTTTCATGTTTGTTGGCCATTTGGATTTCTTTTCATGTGAAGTGCCATTTAAAGCCTTTTGTCCAAATGTCTACTGGCTGCCTTTTTCTTACTGAGTCATTTGAGTCATCTATATATTTTGGATTATATACTCTCGATACTAGTTTTTTTTTTTTCAGGTATTTGTTACAAATATGTTTTCCCAGGTGGTTGGTTCCTTATATTCTGATACTCTAAATAGGTAAGGTTATAGGTGCTTATTCTTTGTAGTTTTGCTATATTTTCTAAAAATGCCCCAAAGAAAATTATTATAATAAAAAGAAAATGAGTCGGATGTATTAAATAAAACAGAAAGAAAAAGATGTGGAAAGAATGTTGGGCAAAGAAAACAAGAGTAAAAGCACCAGAGGTGGGAAAAGGGTAGAAAAGGAAGGAAACCATTTCTATGGCTAAAAGATCAACTAAATATTTTAAATTTTATTTTAAATTATTATTAAATATGACTAAATGATAACATTAAATTAAATGAATCATCTAAATGAAAATAATTTAGTATTTATTGCTGAAAACACACCAAAAAACTTGAGGCAAGATATAAAATCAAATATGCTATTTTTTCAATACATTAAAATGAGTATTTCATTGAACTTAATCTTGTACAGAATTTATATAAGTAAATTACATAATCAAGAACCATAGCACAACTGTTTTTGCCTTAATATATAATAATATTAGGCATGATATTGGCATGCTAATAAACTTTAAGCCTAATATTAAACCATCTAGTAATCTAAAATCAAGTTGTCACTTTGGCCAAGGCTGTGCAAGATCCTAATTTAAATTATTCCTACAATATTATTGCCTTGAAAAGTAGGTATATAAATATTAAATCATTATATTATAACCTGCAACTAATATAATGTTGTATGTCAATTATACCTCAACTTGAAAAGTAGGAAAAGAGAAAACAAAAATGTAAGAGTATAAAAGGTTTGGTTCTTTAAAGCAGTCACAAAATGGCTTCCATTTTCATGTTTCACTTAAATAATTGTTTCTGATAAAAACTCTTATCGATAGCACAAAAATATCTGGAGCAAATATTTAAGCTAACTACCTACTGTTAAGCTGTCCTCTTTCATGAATATTAATAAAAACATGAAAGAAATATAACTAAGATAAATATAACTAAGATATGCCTTAATCTTCTGAATTACACATTTTTCTCTAGAAGGTTATACAAATTTAGAGTGTACAATTTATACATTTTTATACATTTGTGTAGAGTTCAAACATTAACTGCCAAGAAATAAAATACTGCCATTTGAAAGTCCCAGAAAAAAAATAATTACCTTGCATCTTAGACTAAAAATTTTTAAAGTGAACCAAGTGCTTATTCATAAGATAAAGAAATTTTAAATTAAAAAAAAAAATCAAATGAATAATCACATTTAAGCAAAATTCTTTGAACACAAAAAATAATACTGTGGCATTATTTTCCTAAAGGTAACAAAACCACTCATGCTAGTTCTGCTAAACTAATATTCTTCATAGAATGTATGATAAATATTAATTATGAATGTTTGTTAGGTATCTAAAGATAGGAGGAACTAAAATATGAATATACAAAGTTGCTGAAGATACTCAGATCAAATATAGCAGACCAGCACCAACAAAATGATTAAGTATTGAAAAGTTCTTATGCTAAAATAGGTTTGTGCGAACCTCTGGAAGCCTTTATAAATACATATTTTTATATTCACTATAAAACTAAAGAAAGAAATCACTTTTTGATCCCATTCCTATTTTCTCATTTTAAAAATATTTCTAACAGAAAGTGAAATTCTTATGGTCATTAAAAAGGTATAAAGAAGTAAATTAGTATATATTCCAAATTTATCTAAGGGATATATCATTGCGGAGGGATTACTGCAGTGGCCTTTCACTAAATGAATCTGTAAAATTAAAATGAGGAAGAATAGGTTCATTGATTATAAAGAATAAGTTTCAATTAAAAATTAAAGATAAAATATTCAGTGTTCATTTAAAAAATATATCAAGGGTGTGTCTTGGATTGTTTGGTTTTATTTTCTTTGATGCTGAGTGCTTTGTCATCAGTCCTGATCTGGAATTAAAAAAAAACATACACACACAATTAAAATTCAGGAAGAGATTTAAAAAAATTTTTGGAAATAACTGACTTTTAAAAATTTTGCTTGATATAAAAGCAAATTTTAACACCTAAAAATTCAACTTCAAAATATGCGTTTTATAGCTAGCTTTATTAAAGCTCTAATTAGCCGTACCTTTTTGTTTTTGTTACAGTCTTCTGTACTCTGCCTGAGTTAGCTATAGAGGGAAGAAAAGTGAAGAAATTCCATAATGAATAATAAGAAATAATTAAAGTGTTGTATAAAAATTTAAAAAGTTAAAGCTGATATAAATAAAAACTGCTTCAGTACTACAGAGTTCACATTACCAGAAACTAACATGCCAGAAACTAATGTTATAGCACAATTTCTTTTATAATTTACTTGTCTTATTAGTATTACATTTAATTTTATTTTTGAAATTTGGCTAGAGTCAGAACTGCCAAAAAAACAAGTTAAAGAGGTGTTATGCCTGTGTAATTATCATTAATTTAGTGCTATGCCTTGACAAATGTTCTCTGAAGGAATTTTTTTGATTACATCACTTAACTCCCTAAACCTCTGAGTTAAACCTCTCTGCTAAAACTGAAGTTTTCCAAAATTTAAAATCTAGTGGCTTCAGTTATTTCTAACCTATGGTAAAGTAACTAACATTGACAACCTCAATGGCAACACACACAAACTATTCCTTTAATAGTATGTGTTTCAGACTTAATAATGACCTCAATTTTAACAAAACATTCCCAGAAAATCAAGTTCTTCAATATGACTGCAAACTCACCAGTACTTTTGGTGCTTTCTTTGGTTTGGTTAACTGGATTAACTCTATCCTCTCTCAGTTCCTGGATAATGCCTTTATTTAGGCAAATATCCACATGCACATTGAAAAGGGTAAGATCTGAAGTCTTTTGTTCTAGGTTACAAACAGGACAAACTAGAGCTTGGTCTGTTGTTGCTTCACGTAAATAAGGCTGGAGAGGTTCTCGCATTCTCAATGACTCAACATCTTCATTTTCCAGTGAAACAGCACAAAAATAATTCTGATGATAGTGTTCGATATTAACCGATTTGCTTGGAAGACTAGAACATTCCTCTTTGCTGTGGCTATTGCTTAAAGTGTCTACACTTTCTGCTTTAGATGAATTACCTACAGTTTCTAGCAACTCTGCACAATCTACTGAAGTAATTTCTATGTTCTTCTGATGGGTTTCATAATCCCGCTTCTCACAGAGTGAAAAAGAATAATGTACATTTTCTTTCTTGTTAACTTCTGTAGAGGAAGCATGTGAACATGAGAACATTTCACTGATCAAAGGTCCATCAAGACATGCATCTACATGTTTATTAAAGGCTTCCAGACTGATGCTTCCTTGCTCCCTAAAGCAAACAGGGCAGGTAAATATCTGACCCTTATCTGAATTCTCTGGTGTTTCTAAATTCTCATTCATCTTCCTCTTTAAAACTTGGAATGATTGTGATGTCTGTAAACTTTGTCTATTCACAGTTTCACACTTCAATGTGTCTTGGTGGCTCCACTTCCTTTCTGATCGTTTTTTATCAAAGAAACTCTTCTTATGAGACATTTCTAGAGGTTTTAAAAACTGATCTTTGTCAGTTTTCTCTATACACCCAGTGGCAGACAGTGTTTGGTTTCCAGCCTGTAAGAAATCAATAATGCTCCTTTGTTGGTGTTTCTTGTCTTCTTCATTGGGAAAACTAGATAGCCGCACACCTAAATTAAACCAATCACAATTAATCAATTTCAAATTCAACAAAGCCAATTTGTTCATAATTCATAAAAACATTTTGCAAAAATAGTTGTGACTTATCTAAAACAAAGCTGTTTAAAGAAAAATAATAAGTAACACTATATTTTCTGAATTAAAGGATACTTTTTCAAAGCTGGTATTTTGAGTCGAAATTTACTTTCCTTTATAAAATTGAGTATCACTAAATAGTAAGTATTTACCAGAATTAGCATGATTATAAAGGTCTTTCAATTAATATCGTGACACGTGATATCATTACATACCAAGTAACTAATTAGAGTCAACTACAACCTATATTGACACATTACTATCACTCAAAGTCCATAGTTTACTCACTTTGGGTGTTGTACATTCTGTAGGTTTTGACAAATGTATAATCACATGTAGCTACCATTAAAACACCATACATAATAGCTTCGCTGCCCTAAAAAAATCCTCCATGTTCTGCCTATTCATCCCTCCCTCCCTGTCAATCCTTTATAATCACTGATTTTTTTTGCATCTCCCTAGTCTTTTCCAGAACTTCATATAGTTTAAATCATACAGTATGTAGGCTTTTCGCATTAGTTTCTCCATTAATAATATGCATTTAAGATTTCCTCCATGTCTCTTCATGGCTTGGTAGCTCATTCCTTTTTTGCTGAATATATTCCATTGTCTGGATGTACCATAGTTTCCAATGACCTACTACTGAAGGAATCTTGGTTGTTTCCAAGTTTTAGCAATTATGAATAAAGCTTCTATTAATACCTACTCTTTAGCTCTTTTAGTTAACATACTTTATACAATTGATCTCAGCATGTGCTGTCTTTTCATATATGAAAGTATGGCTAATGATCCCCTCTTAGTAGTATACTAAGTTGGCATTTGGGAGGCTTATCCATAAACATTTTCTCACCCAGTTCACTTTGGAAATATTGTTTGTTTTTTACCATGTGATGGCTAAAGATGTGGGATTACAGAACCATAATCCCTCATCGGTAATTCTGAAAATTGTAAGCAACAAATGATAATTGATGACTGAATTGATGTGAGGCTATTTCAAGCCTTTATAACTCAGTGTGAATATTTTTGCTTTGCTACAGAAATATTAGTATGTTTGATCATGAAGTGCTGCCTTAGATCCCAAAGGAGTATTACATAATATACTCAGCATGCACTGAATTTGCTTTCTAAAACCTGAAAAGTTTTCAATTTTGAAACATACCTAGCCCCAAGGATTACAGTAAGTAGTAAGCAAAAAAACTACTTTAACTGGTTCTTACTGGAATTAAACTAATGATCATGGCTTCACATGCATCGAGTTCTAAGAATTATGAAAAATGGCAGCAGTGTAAGTACAACTTCCCAAATAGCTTTAAGAAAGAAAATGGAGATGAAAATTTCCAAAGTTGATTCTTTGGGAAAGTCTAGCAGATTTAAGGAAAAACAAGAAGTCATACCCATCAGTCTTAATCTCAAGGGATGTGGAAAATCAGCATCAATTTCTGTTTTTAGCAATTCTTTAGCAATAGCAAATATTTCTTCTGCAGTAGAAACGACAGATGAAACTGTATATGCACGAGTTTTTACTTCGAAATTCACATTCTTCAGCTTAATAGTAACAGTTCTACCCTATAACAAACAGAATACATTATTATATATGGCTTTCTAACTTCTAGAAAAGTTACAGGTTAGAAAAACTCAGAAAGGTCTCTTATATACAAATAATATGGAAGCGTAATCAATTATTTCTAAAATATGGTAATAAAGAATAACCAAAATCCATAACTAATTTAAAAATCCTATTTTAGCCAATAATTATTACACTCCTCCCCAAATGAATTTTTATAAAAGACCTTTATATAAAGTACAAAGTTAACTGATCATTTTCTTTTTTACTGAAATTCTTTTTAGAGGTAATTCATTACCTAAAAAGGAAGGAAAAAAATCTTTCTACAGGTTTTGTGGATAGCTCATACTCATTGTGTGCCTTCTATATGACAGATGCTAAACCACTGATATGTAAGAATTCTCTTTACAGTTACTGTTTAATAGGCACAGAGTTTCAGTTTGGGATAATGAAAAAGTTATGAAGATTGACAGTGTTGATGGTTATACAATATGAATGTATGTAGTGCCAGTGAAATGCATACTTAAAAATAGTTAAAATGGTAAATTTTATATTACATATATTTTACTACGTCCTGGTGGTAGTGAGACTGGGTTAGACTTACTGACTCACTTCCAAAGAATAGAGTATGGAAAGGGGAAAATAGTAATTCTGCAGTGGAGAAGCCTAGCAAACACAATCTTAAACCAAGTGATGAAGATTAATGTTATGCATAATATCATGTGGCTATCATACACAGCATCATCCCCTTATCTTCAGGGATATGTTCTAACACCTCCAGTGGATGGCTGAAACCTCAGATAGTACTAATGTAGGGAGGAGGCAAGAGAATTAAAAATGTTAATCAAGCCACAATCAGAGAAGGCAATATGCTGATTAGCCCTGCAGCCAGGCCAGGAGGACACCTTCAGAACAAAGGAAGATTTCTGTTAGATTACTAACAACCCATTCTCCACACCTGTGAAGGGGAAACCATAGGGGAACCTATGGATTAAAGGCTGGGAACTGCCAGCAGACCTTTCACTCTGCATATTCTTACCTTTTCAGGCCTCACTACATGTCCATATCAAAGGAAATGGAAACTCAAGAATGACATATAAACTGAATTCCCTGAACACTCTGGGTCCCTCTCAGTGCCTTTACTCTGTAGATCACTGCCCCTCTCACTGTATCTCTCACTCTGTGCCTCTGAGAGGGAGACCATGCTCTCTCTCTGCCTGTGGAGTGTTACCCCTTTTCTAATAAACTTTCCTTTTGACTCTAACTTCGGCGTGTGTGTTGAATTCTACACCTTCCACCAAAGGACCTTCTTCTCTGGGTGCAGGGCTTGGTCTCCCCTCACCAGGTGGGGGAAATTTGTCCTGTCCTGCATCAGTACCAAATCTTATATATACACAATTTTTTCCCTATACATACATACTTATAATAAAGCTTAATTTGTAAATTAGGCACAGCAAGAGATTAACAACATAAGTAACAATAAAATAAGACAATTACAACAATGTACTGTAAAAAAGTTATGTGATGTGGTCTCTCTTTCTCTGATAACCAATCTGATAACAGAGACCTCTACTAAGTGACTAATGGTAGGTAACATATACAGGATACACTGGACAAAGGGATGATTCACGTCCCAGGCAGGAGGGAACAGGACAGCACGGAATTTCATAAAGCTACTGAAGATGGTATACAATTTAAAACTTATGATTTATTTCCAGAATTTTCCATTTAATATTTTTAGACCATGGGTAACTGAAACGATGAAAAGTGAAAACTTGGATAAGAGGGACTACTGTTCCCTGATAGGATGTGATAAGGACACTTCGCCTCTGGTTTGAGAATGTTGGTAAAACACCAAACATGGATTGTTGTAAGTGAAGATTATAGAATTCAAAGTTCAAAGCCTTGCAGGTTTCATTCTCAATGTGTTAAGCAATCTGCATTACAGCCTTGAAACAAAATGCTTATTCTAGAAGGTCACTGTCTACCTGAGAAAAACATTAAAGGATGATTGACAAGGCATTTATAATACGTAAATACAGTTCTAGGGATATTCTTCCCTTTGCTTTATTCTCTAACATCAATATAACTCTGATTTTGAACTTATTCAAATGTATTCCTGAGGTAGTATCAACTGCTCTGGGATTATACTGGAACCACTCAATTCTCTTAAATTGCTTCTTCATGGAATGACCTCATCATAGGCCTCAGATATGGGCCAGAATTGAATTTGTTTTTGTTAGTGATGGGAATACTCTTTTCTGACATTTCCCAATTTGTATTCAAATGCAAACTCTAACTCTTGCACTGAAGTAGCATTTTATCATTTAAAAAAAATTAAAACAAAGAACACCACATTAAAATAAAGTACCTTAAGTCCTTCTTTCTGCAGATCTTGAGCAAGTTCACTGCAAAGTTCCTGGCACAAGCTGTATTGTTCTTCTGCTTTACTTATCTCACTGAATGTCCTAGAAAGACAAGAATGATTTTGGTGTACAGAGTAAACTATAATTTAGAATAATTTAAGACTGATAAAATAGTCTCACATTAAGTTATATTCTCTGCAATACAGAATAAAGCTTTCAGATGAACTATGATATAATTAAAAACATTTAAGATCTACCTAAATAACTGAAGATCATTTAGATAGTTAAGCTTACTAGCAAAAATGTGCTTTTATGCTTTTGCTCTCTCTATAATATTTTTTAAAAAGATGATTAAAGTAACCAACAGATAATGATAATGCCCCCAGAAACTTAAAGCACATTAATGTATTTATGTATATAGACTCTGCTACAGAGAATTTTCTTAAGAAAGTACAGATGAGAACATCACTCCAATCATTGCACATGTATTTTCTGAAAGAGTATATCTTCAAGTAGATTTAAGGGGGGTTGATTAATGGCAGCCTAGGTACAGTTTTCTAATAAGCAACTGAAAATGGAGGGCTGGTAAGATTAAAAGTAGAAATTTTGAATTCATCTGCACAAGAGCGTTGAAAGAAGTGAAAAGTCATATTAACATAAACAGGGAAGATACTGGAGAGAGATCAGAGTAATGAATAAAAAACCGTGTGCAAACAACTTTTCAGACACCTACTTCTAACTCTATCCCCAGCTACTCAGATCTCTTCTCTAGTGGCAGCCAATGTTGCCAGCTTCCTATTATGAATTCCTCCAGAAATATCTTATGCATATAAAAGTAAACAAGCAAATATTTTCCTCTTATTTTTTACATAAGCAGAATATTAGACACATTGTTTAGCACCTTGCTTTTCTCAGTTCATCCTGGAAAGTTCCCTATGAGTAAATAATTTCCTCATTTTTATATGGCAGCATAATACTCTAATTTAAAGGTGTAAGATCATTTAACCCGATCCACATTCATGGATATTTAAGTTATTTTCAATCTCTTGCTATTATAAAAAAAAAAAATGCAAAGAATAACCTTGTATACATGTAAAATGACATGTGATTATATCTGTGGAATGAATTACTAAAAAAAGAACTACGGGATCAAAGTACATATGTTTCTGTAATTTTGATAGATATTGCCAAATTGCTTGCCCCCTGTAGCAGGCAAAATACTGGTCCCCAAAGATGTTCAAATCCTAATCCTCTGAAGTGAGTATATTATATCACAAAAAGGACTTTGCAGATGTGATTAAATCAAGCTGGGGAGATTATCTTAAATTATCCAGGTGGGTCCAATGTAATCCCAAGGTTCCTTATGTGAAGGAAGCAGGAGGGTCAGAGTTAGAGAAAGAGAAGATGCCGAGTTTGAAGATGGAGGATGAGTCCATGAGACAAAGAATGTAGGTAGCCTCAAAAAGCTTTTGATAAAGAAATGGATTCTCCCCTAGAACCTATAGAAGGAATGCAGGCAGCCCTGCCAACACCTTAATATTAGGACTTCTGACCTTACTAATTCTGAACTGTAAGAGAATAAATCTGTGTTGTCTTAAACCACTAAATTTGTGATAATTTGTCATAGCACCAATAAGAAACTAGTATACCCCCTCCTAGAGTTTATTGCTTTTCACTCCCATAATCTTGTCAATAGAATATGTTAGAAATGACGTATTTCCCAAAACAATAAGGTTTCCAGCAAGATTTCATTTGACTTCTAAAGAAAATTGTAAACCACTGAACTAGATCAATTCTGAGCTCTCTTTCATCAATATCTTACTATTTGATGCCTCTGCTCATTCACCAATATTTGACAAGTTTTAGGAAGTATTTCCATTGTCACTTCTTCAACTTCCCAAATAACTACTCAGTATAATTTTTCTGATAAACAAGGCAAGAAATTAAGATTTAAAATCCTAAAATACTTGGTGTTTCACTGAATAGAAACAAAACTACCATTTAAAAAAAAACTACATTTAATTTTTTTCCCGTTGAGAGCATAGCAAGTAAAGACAATAAATTGTACTGGGATATTTACTTCAGGAATGTAAACTGAAGAGAATTCTGTGGTTTGAAAACAGATTTTTAAATTTCAGTGAGATGTTACTAAAAATTAATTTTAAATAACATGAATTAGGAACAATTAATAATAAATAGTAAAATATTACCTTTCAACACTCATGCTTTTCCTCTCTGCATCCCTTGAAATAAAAGAAAAAGTTTTTATTTGCTTTCTCAAAGGAGACTGAGTTTCTCTTAGTCAGCCAAGAAGATTTAACATTATCAATTACTGTTTTGAGATCTCAATAATGTTTTTGATTAAAAGTTATATGTCATGAAAAAACAGTGAGGTTTTTTAATCTAAAAATAAAACTATCATTGAAAGAACGGAGAGAGATAAGGTGTGTCATGGATCAAGTCTATATCTATCAAAGAGAACAAATTTGAAAATAGGTTGGTATTATAAAGAGCTTCTATTAAAAGCCTGCATATCAAAACCACAACTTATAAAAACCAGTAGCAGATGGTAGTGTAATAACTTGCAATTATAGGATATAATTAAATTTTAAATAATTTAATATCAGTTATCTAGTTTTTGGCTTAGTACATTAACTTCTGCCTCCAATAGCCTACTCATTATTCATCTATAGAACCTTTGTCAGAATTTGACATATCGCAATAAGATGAGGATTGGAAATTGGAAACATCTAGTTTGGTTGGATTCTAGCTACTCTGATAGAAGCAGTTGAAACCAAAAAGCCAAAATTATATGTAGATTATTCATTTTCCAAAGATTTAGAGAACCTATGATGAATTAAGCACTGTTCTAGGCCTTGGGGATACAGTAATGAACAAAACAGACCAAGTGCCTGCCCTTAAGAAACGTGTATTCTAGTGGAAGGAGACAGACAAATACAGAAGTAAATACAGAATGTGTTACAAGGGGAGTAATACTATAGATTTCAAAATAAAGCATAGCAGGGGAGTAGAGAATGTAGATAGAAGGGAAGGTAGGTTTGCTTTTTATATTATTTAAAATGACCTATGAATTTTACTTAAAATAACCATTACCTGCATCTGGAACTACCTCAAGAACTATATTGTTTTCAAGCACTAGGGAAATAAGAAGATACTTTTAGATGAAAGAAGACAGTTTTATTTCCCATTATCTTCAAAATACTAGATTATGTATAGTACTATGATATCTTTTTCTTATCTTTTATTATATCTACTCGAAATCAAAGTCAGCTAACTGTGGACTCAAAAGAATGAGGAGCATGGAAAGAAGGAAAAGCAACCTCTGTAAGATTCAGCCTTGCAATCTCTGTAAGATTTAACAGGTTTAATTGGTTAATTGAACTTATTTTATATGCCTCCTCAGTAATCCTCCTGTTCTCCTTTAGTTTAAGTATAAGAATATAAAAGAGTTATTTTGAAGGCAGACTGACAGGCTGATGACAAAACTGTAAAAATAGTGCTGAGTGTTAATTCCCATTCTATTTTTTTAGTCCCTTCTAAAGGGGACTTTAGCCCACCCCTAAAAGTGTACCATTCTAGCTCTAGGATACTTCTTTTTAAGACCTAGATGAAAGAGTGGCAGGGAAGAAAACACAGGGCCTCTCGTATACCTCTCCCCTCTTCTAGATTTTTGCATGGCTGGTCTCTTCTGCCTCTGGATGAGCATTGCTAACCCTCACTCTTACCTCCTCCCTTCAAGCCATTTTCTTTGCCCTCACTCTGTCTTACTTTCTTAATTTGTTTATTTGGTAACTTTCCATCTCTCACACTAGTCTGTAAACTCCATGAAGGCAGGACTGTCTTGTTTATTGTTATTATCCCCAGGGCCTAGAACAGCATCTAACGCAAAGTGAGTACTCAGTGAATGAATGAATCATTTACAAATCTAGAAAAAGAAAAGAAATATAGGTAGTTCATGAAGGCTTTCAAAGAATCATTAAATCTCCTTGTTTAAAGAGTGAATTCTGGAATATGAGCCATCTTTCTTTCCTTAACAATCTGACCACCAATATTCTTTTTTTTTTCTTTTTTACAAAAGATTTTTATTAAAACATAGCTAACATACACAATATCGTATTAGTTTCAGGTGTATACCATAGTTATTCAACATTTACATATCTAAAGTGATCACCATGATAAGTCCAGCACTCATCTAACACTACAATGCTATCACAATATCATTGATTATATTCTCTATGCTGTATACCACATCTCCAAGACTTATTTGTTTTATACCTGGAAGTTTGAACTTCTTATTTCCCTACACCTCCTCCCCACCAACCCTTTGATTTTTCAATTACAGTTGACATTCAATATTATTTTGTATTAGTTTCTTGTGAACAGCGTAGGGGTTAGACATTTATATAATTTACGAAGTGATCCCCCTGACTAGTGACCACCAGTATTCTTGTGTTCTGAACAATGAACAAGGCAAGTACAGACAAGACAGTACCCATCATACCTCTGTTCACCTATTCAATTACTGTGGTCAACAACCTAGAAATGATTCTTTATTCCTCTTTTCATTTTCTCTCACATCTAATCTTTTCACTCTAATTCAAAAATTATATTCTGAATTGAAGTAGCCTAAAAGAATTTTAAAACATGTTATTCTTACATCCTCTGCCTTGATGGTTAAAACTGTTATTTCAGCAAATGATAAAGAAAAAGCAGAATGACTATACATATAGGTACCTTGCCAGGTGTGTTGACCCTAGACCCAGGGAAATATGAAGGAAATAATGCCAAGATGTTTCAGAGAAAAGAAGAGAAAGTAATGCCCTCTGTTGGTAAAGCTCTGTACAAGTAATAATTCCAAGGGCCTTTAACATTTTCTCTGTAACTTTTCCTATTCCAGAAACCTAAAAGAGAATCAGTATTTATTATTAATACATTTTTAAATTAAGCTAAGAACTGATATTATAATCTCATTATATCTTTTATAATCACTAAGAGGCATGAATAACGTGACTATTTTTAAAAGTCATGCAAGAAAACTGCTTTAATTACTTCCAGTCACATTTCCTAAACTAGTGTTCCTTGGACATTAAAATTTTAAATTTAATTTTAAATAAAATTTTTAAAAGCATTAAAAAAAGAGTTCCGTGGTCAAGTAAACTTGGGGAATAATGGGATAAAGAAATTTAAATTGAACTTTTTACTGCAAGGCTTAGGAATCTTTAATACTCCAGTATCTTTGTGACTCATCAAAGCAGGTCTGTTCCAAAGTTATTTGACCCCAGATCCTTTTTTAATGGAACACCTATTCATACCTTAAAAAACATATTGGAAAACACTGCTTTACAGCTATACCTTACATATACTATTCAGTAATCATTACACATTATATATTTTGATAGAGCCTTTCTTCTGAACATTGAAAAATGCTTTATTTAAATTTACTCATATATGTTATATCGAGTAAAAAGCAAGCCCTAGAATACCAAATAGTGTATAGTGCAATTATTGTTTTTAAAAACATGCATATATATGCAGAAAATCTAGAAGCTTTAAAAAATAACAAAATATACCTTTCTTTTCTATAACCCTTAAGGGATCATTTTACCATTTTAAAGATGGTATTTTATTTTTTTTCAAAAACAATTAAAATTATAAATCTCTTTGAAGTATCGTGCCTATTAATCAGGTAGCAATCTGTACTTTAGAACTAAGACAGTATGTTAAGTTTTAGCTGAAAGGACTCTTACAAGTATTCTTTTTTATTTCACTTTTTTTGGCAGGGGTACACTTAAAAGTCTATCATCTATTACTTTCTTAAAACTTTTCAGCAAACCTCCCTTTTAGGGTTTAATAGAAAAATTTCTTCAAGTCCAAATTCAATCATCCATCACACATCTTGCTTGTTACCTATTGTTTTAAAACGTTTCAGCAAAGAATGATGATGATTATTATCCTAAATATTACCCTTCAGAATTCACAGTATATAAACAAATGATAAATTTTATATAAAATCTCACCTTTCTAATGGGTAAGTCCTTGATGAAGTCCATCACAGCTTGTCTGTTGGGAAGAATTTGGTATTGTCCATTCGGTTTATTCTTATCACTGCACACTTTTGCTAACATTGTATTTGGGGCAATGCCTTAAGAGAAGAACACTTTGATGACACAAAGAAGTTGACATGTATGATTTTTAAATGTGTGATGATAATATAGAAAAAAACAATATTAAGTGTAAAAGATTTAAAATGATGTAGAATGCTACTTTTAAAATAACATTTTAATTATTATCTATCTCCTCAAGACTTGCTATAGCTTTAGAAAATGGAATTGTATTAGTTATTTTGGCAGCAGAAATTAGTACTACTTAATCTCCATGGTATTTTAAAGTCTAAGAATAATTTCTGAGTTTAAGTGATATTATTAGTTTATTTACTATCTTCAGTAGAAACACAGGTCTATCTTATAGAAAAGATCCAAAATGTAAATTAGGATGTACGTTTACTCTTTGAAAAGCTCCTCTGTATAGATTATCCACATAAAGAAAAAAATCAGAGATTATGGTTTGTAGTATATTTAAAATAAAAATATTGAAATAGGTGCACACTTTTTATGTTATAGAGTAAAGTACTACTTTTAAAAAAGGTATTTTGTAATTTCTAGGAGTCTTAATGATTAAGATAAAATAAAATAGGAATATTCTAATATAATCATTAAATTGTTCATTTCAATTTTTATACAAATCTTCCTAAAATTACTTATTCGCATGCTTTGATATAAAAAGAAAAGAATAATCTTATAATAACATAGCTTTTATAAGATAATTTAGGGTCCTCATGACCAATGTCAGTTTCTATGCTAAGACTCAGTGTTATTCTCACGGGTTATTGACATATGAAAAGCTCTTTTTCCCTTCACCTGATGGTCCTAGATTGTTATGTTTCTAGCTGGTGTTTCTCCTGTGTATTACCTTGTGGCCATCTGAGCTCTCTCCTGCACTGTAATCTTGAATAGGGTGCAGTCTACCCAAAATCAATTAAAATATATTTTATTGTTAACAGAGGAAAGACATGTGAGATTTATGATAGTTTTTTCCTTGAGTTCAGGCTTTTTGGCTTACTCTGGCTTACCTGTAGTAGGTTCTAGGTATTCTAAATAGGTAAGGTTATTAGGAGTTGAATCAAAAAATGATTAAGTAACATGTTACTATATACTTCATAATGAGAAACTACTAATATTATACTTAAATTAGCCAATCTGAAAATTATAATTATTGTAGCCATTAATATCTTGTTAAGTACCTGCACTGGCTGTCAGTGTTGTTTTTTGCTCGATTCTGAAACGAATTTCCTTTACCACTTCCTCAGCTGATGTACCAAAAACAACTGAGTTTTGGAGTATTTGAGGATTATTTCGTTCTTCAGCGTTCACTTGAGAAGTATTTCCTGGGGTCTGCAAATCAGGAGGACTATCTTCAAAAAGCAGTGGAGAGATGGATCGTTCATGCTCACTCAGTTTATTATCTTCCTTTCCTGGTTTATCTAAATTATAAACACGAACAGTAATTCACCCTCATTTTAATAAGTACATATTTCATAAATTAGGTTTCATCACATTCTTCCTAAAAACAAAAAAGATCTAGTTTAGTTTTGTTTTTAAGAATCAAGATCGGAAATATTATAATTTATATTTTTAACTGTTAAAAAAATTGATTTTAAGATTTTCTTAAACATATTATCCATTTCAATAGTATACATTTTAAAAAGAAATATCCTAAGATAAAACTAATTTTTGTACCTCAGAATTGGGTTTAGATTCTTATTATATTTTTCTTTAAAAAAAAAAAATTAAAGGTTTTTTTACCTTTACTCATCTCAGGGGAGAAAAAAAAAGAATCTTCTTAAATTAGAATTTAAGAGTAAGGGAAACAGGCATTAAGCAATCTAGAATAAATGCCTGAAAAATAAGTTTTGTTTAAAAAAAAAAATTAAATTTTCTTCTTCCAAATGATGACTTTAATTTTACTTGCTTGTTTATAAAGTATCTTTACTATTTGAAATAAATAGAAATTACTTCTAGAAGTTATACTTTTCCGAATATACAAACTCTTAAGTTCTGATCAGATTAACCATGGTCCAAGGTTAAGGGAAAGAAGCCTTTTTTATTAATAGGCTATAAACTGTTATTATTAAAAAGTAGATTAAAAATATCAATATGGTTACTTTATTTTTTTTTTTTCATTTTTCATAATGGACTCCAAAATACACCTAAATCTATACTGATAGTAAAAATGTCCTCATGAACAAATCCATTAAAAACTTTACTTTTTGGATTTAATGGAGGAAAAATGCAGTTTTAATGTATTTATAACAACTAAGATAACAACAGAGCATTCTGATCCCATTTCATAATTTTATTACATAGAAATGTTTTCCAAATTAAAGTAAATGCAGAAGTAAAACTTAAATTTCTTGTTTCAAGACACATATGAATGCATATTACTTTAAAAATAAATTTAGCCTTTGAGAAAAATTTTTTTTAAAGATAATATAAATAATGTGACAACTCCTGATTAGTTTTAAATTTTAAAGTATACAATATGACTTAAGTTACAGACAGATGTTTTCCAAAAACTGAATTTCCAGGACATTTACAAAATAAACATTATTTTGAACTTAAACATTAGCTATTATTTATGTGCTTCAGTTCCTTTCATTGCAACGTTCTGGTTTTAAAATGCAAAGCAATTCAGAGGAGATTAAGACTGTGGCACACTTGAAATGGTATTTTCCTTTTCCCCATCTGAATGAGTAGACGTCAACATAAAGAGAGCTACCGAAAAACTGCAGACCAAGTAAGGTGTCTGTCACAATCATAAAACCCTTCTGCAGTTCCTTATGCCATGTTTATGTTCCTCATAGTTCTATCACCCTGCCCTCAGGTGAGTCACTCTGATAGCAGAACACTATAGTAAGATTTTGTTAGAGCTGCTGCTCAATGGCATAATTATCTTTTCGGTCTGTCTACTTCTCTGTGAAGCCTGGCTATGCAACTAAATGCTGAAGTGGTTTCTTATTTGCTTTCTGAAAGAAATATCTTCATAATCCCCATAACTGAGGAGATCAGAGTACAAAACTAAGGTTTCTTATAATCTGAAACACTAGGTGGAAAGCACCCATTTGGATGGTAAGTACTAAAAAGTGTACAGTATTTCCGTTTCACGCATTCCTTGGCACTTACCATTTGGATTTATATGGCAGAATAAACATAAAATAATAATTATTATTTTATTTGTGTATAGATATAACAGTTAGCAATACTTTGCCAAAGATCGCACCTTTTAGAAAAGGGCACACAGCAGAAAAATGTCTTGGATATTAGAGGAAGATGTATTAATCACCTGTGTGGCTCCAACTCACTGTTGACAGCTTCTCATTGCATAATGTGCAATCAAATATGCATGAAAATACAGCCCACAGGTATTTATACATGACAAAAAAAGTTAAACTATTTAAATTGCTTAAGAATATGAAATATATGAAAGTTCATAAAAATGTTAAAAGCAATAGATATTAAAAATTTACACCCTCATAGTGAGGTTGGACATATAATAAATAAAAAGAACCCAGGTAGAGAATGAAAACATTTACCCTTAATTCCAATGTAATTTTTAAAAATATATTGTGAAAGTAATTTTTATAAGAGGCCCTCAGGAGATGCTTCGACGTAACCATTTAATGCTACTCCCACTCTTTTCTCTGGTGAAAAGTAAGGAACTAACACAGTGAGATTTTAAAAAAGTGACATTTGGCTTTATGTGCCACTTACCCAAACAATAAAGTTAAACTAAGAAAAGAAAACCTTTTTTTGCTCCAAGCCCCTATTGTCCAGAAATTATGCTTGTTTATTGTTTAGTGTTTCTAATAAAGAGACCTACCCCATAAAACTGTAAAGAAGGTAATGAAGTTGTGATTTGATGGCTATATTTAAACTTGCTCCAAAGATCTGAGAGCCAAACAATGTGAGAGAACTTTATGCCACTGAGAATCCACCATTTTTGCTTCAGGGAAAGCTACAAACAGGTTTCCCCACTGCTGCCTGTGGCTTCTGAAGCAGTCAATGAGTTGTAAACATGAAATGTGGCTGTGGGTTGTGAGCAAACCCTCTGTTTCTATCTTTCCATCCAGATGAACTTTGCTAAGGGGTCCAGGACAGCTCAGACAATTGAAATAATCATACCTTTGACAGAGGGTTGTAAGCAGTATGCATAATATCTGCACGTTTCTTGGCATCATTTTGGATAGGTAATAAAGGGACCACCAGAAAAAACCCTTAAGGTCATGAAACTTCTATTTCATTGTATATAAAAGAATCAAAATGAGGTCCAAGGCAAAGAAAGGAGTTGAGGAGTCGTTAATTTGGGAAATGAAGGAAAAAACTCACCCAATATTTTGATATGTTTGAAGCAAATATTTTAAAAATCTATTTTCTATTAACAACTACAAGGCCACTTTAAACAGATTACATCCTCAGATTCAATGCATTCCAACCCTTTGTTAGTTAGATCTTAGGAAAAGAACTGCAGTGAAATCACTTTGTTCAGAGACTCTGCACGCACTTTTTCTTTTTATTATTGATCATTTATGTCTATTTATTTATGTATTTTCTGTACATTTATGCACATTATATGGTTATATAACATCTATGCTAAAATGTTTTTACATGTTTGTCATCTATAATTTAAAAAATAAAGTTAGATTTTCTCTGGATAAAAACATGTACATTTTAACTGTTCAGTAGAGCCTATATTACTATAATGTGTTTTATAAACTTTTCTGCACATTCTTAAAGTCCAGAGATTTAACAATCTCATTTGGTTTAAAAGTGATATTCAGAAAATACACTGGCATATTTTAAGTTTCTGATTTTTCATTTTTAATAATTTTTCATAATAAAAGTATAGCTAGTTCTAACATCTAAGTATGCTAGTAAGTTAACTAGGTTAATTCAAAGGGTTTTGTTTGTTTGTTTTTTAGTTTGATTGTTCTAATAAACTGCTTACCATTTTCTACAGACTCTTCTGTTTTGATGAAATACTTTCTTTTGTCCTCGGGCCAATTTTGTCTTTCCTGTAAGTGCTTTGTTATATTCAAGTAGGCTTCATCAAGACTCATGGCCATAAAATTAGGATCATAATCAGCAAGTATTTCCTTAACCTTCAAAAGGAACAAAATGTTTTAAATTTTGCTGCCATAGCCAACCCTATCACATACAGCTGATAAGAAACATTAATATTCTTACTCTGAAACTATAGTAATGATCCTGCAATCAATAGCTCGTGGATTTAGGGAATAAATAATTTACTGCCAGGGCAAATTTGTCCAAATTCTCTTTTGCATTATAATAGATCATGAAAGCAGAAGACCAAGAAATAGCTTTATTTGATACAACCTGTATTTAGCCACCTATATCCAGATATAGTAAGTTATTCAAATAAATCTTGGACAATATCATTCTGGCAGGCGCAGAAAAAAATAGCTGAGCAACATAATTTTAAGTAGTTGATCAAAAGTAGAAGTGAGAACTTCTACTTTTGCTTCAATTCAGACAGTAGTCTTTAACAAAATAGGATCCTATTTTTAAAAGGCATAATCTTACATAAAAGTACTATCTTGCTTTAGAAAGTTATTCTATTTCAATCAATTATAATATGCACATAAAACACTCAATACACACATTAATGCATGTATCCATTCAGAAAAACAAAGTTCAATTTTCAGGATTTATAATGGAAAAGATGACAAAATCTGTTGTGTCTGTGACTATATTAAATGATGGGGAATAGTCTGGAGTTGCATCTTGGGATAAAAGAAATACATAAAAAGACTGGAATTTCTGTATGATTCCAGGAATGCCTTTTATATAAGATAGTTGTATTACATGTAACTGAAAGTTTTTAATCACTGACGTATTAGCTGAAATTAGAGGAAATGGTTGCCAAAATAATATGTATATTAGAAAAATATACTTGCTAAATTATGTTATGGTTCCATCTAGTATTTAAAAGCTGTCTGCTGTATCATGAGAAAACCTTTTCTGATGATTTATAAAAAGAAAGCTTTTTAGCTTAATATAATTATGAACAGCTGAGTCAAAGGTAATTTTAGAAAATGGTGACATAAAACTTGGCCAAGCTTTGCTCAGAGAGTACCTTAATTAGCTTTGTTCTTGTAGAAGAAACCATTTTTATAATATCCTCAAATAGAATCTTTCTAGTGAAAATGAAACTCTGGAAAGTCTGTACTTGGCAGCCAACTGAGATTACTCTGAATGAGAAGTACTCACTAACTTTTTTAATATATAGCATACTGCTTTAAGAACAAGAATAGACCTGTTCCAGTAAAAATCAAGTACTTAGGCTTCAAGAAAAGGTAAAGCTATCCTATTCTTTTGGATAAGACAAAAATAGCTTTTCTTTACACTTTTAAACCAAGCCACCAATATTAATGTATTTATAGTCAGTGAATTTATGCTGTAGTTGACTTACACTTTAAAAATCCATTTTTATCTGTAAGTAAACTAGTCAGATCCTATTCAAATTTGAAGAAAAATTTCTCTAACTTAAGTAAATAACTAAAGATAATTAAAACAATTTAGTTCTCATTATCATACTGTCCAAAGTTTTACTCAAAGTAGGACTTAAAAAAATTCTTTCTTACGAAGTCTTTGAAGGATTTTTAAACACATTAAAAACCTATAATATTTAAGGTCAGCATTTCATCTCTTTTTAATTAAGAATATAGTAAAATGGATAAGCAGTAATCAAACGTGAATGGGCACAAAAGCACTTGCTTCCACAGACTTTTTGAAAAAAGTTCAAAAAAAATTTTTAACTTAAAACATTTTTATCATTTTAATTTGGGGAGGTTCATTTCTAGGGGAAATGAAGTAGAATACAAATAAGAAGAGTGAACCAGGCCATTTATCTATCTATCTATCCATCTATCTAAATTAGTCTCAAGTATACACTACATTGGTTAGACATCTATATAGTTCATAAAACAATCTCCCCAATTCTCTCTCCCTCCCATGGCCCTCCACCTAGCCATCATATTAATGCTAATTGCATTCCCTCTGCTATGCTCCCCATCTCTGTGACCAACTATCAACTACTAATTTATACTTCTTTAACCCTTCGCCCCATTCTCCCAGCCTGCCAACCCCGCCCTCATGTCCATCATCAAACTGTCCACTATATTTGTGAGTATTTTTGATTAGTAGGCCATAGTTTTTTAAGTGCTTCAATTCAGACAGTAGTCTTTAACAAAATGCATTTTACCACAGTAGTCTAAAAGTGTTTGATGTAGCATTCTTTTAAGTCCCACCGCTGGTATGATAGTTTACTTGTTATCAAAAACAGAGAAAATGGCAGTTTTTTATATATGACAGTAGGCAATTTTATTAAATAATCAAAACTTTATACTTCATAGGTCTTTTTCTAAGCAATAGATTGTTCTCTTTTTTCTTTGATTACCAGTCTCTTGGAAATTAAATACTTGTAAGCATCATTACTAGACTGTGGGCCAAGGAAAGCATCTACTCAAAATAAATGAATTTTGTTACTGTTTAAAAACATTCATAAAAAAAATGTTTCAGAGAGAGGTTGAAATTAATCACTTGAGTAGATTCTGTAAATTATAAATATCAGGTGATTTCAGAAAACATATATTGCACATTAAGAAAAAAATAGCTAAAGTTAATTTAGGTTATAATTAAAGTAATGCAACATTTTCTAGGGAAACAGAGTTTTCTAAGCAGATGAAAAAACATGTGGAAAAGTAGAGAACTGGGAAATAGAAGAGTGTATTCTGGATACCATCTACAACTCAGTATTCAATTTATAAACTGCAGAAGTGGTAGGAGGTGAGAGTAAAGGAATAAGCTAAGGCCAAATTCTGATGTGGCATTTGGACTTAACTTTGTAGGTGACAGGAGGTCAGTGAAAGACTCAAAGTAGGGGTGAGACAGCAGACTTACCTCTCTACTCACAGCTCGATATTTATCAAAGTTTGGGGGTATTATAATAAGTTGTGGGCAGAGTCTTTTAGCAATAAATCCTGGCATGGCTGCACGAACTCCAAACCTCCTTGCATGGTAATTTGAAGTACTCTGAAAGAAAATGGACCACATAGGAAAAAATATAGAAACCTAAATGAACATATTGATCGATGCATTCACAAGAAACACATTACTGGTGTGCATTTTCAACTCAAGGACATTTCTTTTATAGGTCACTGTCTCGAATCAAGCTTTGATTTTATCCTGCCATGGTAGGATAAAGAAATGTCCTCTCTCACTGCTGTCCTCATATTTATAATGTGACACCAGGGAATAAGCAAGACTGTGCTAATAAAAAGTTCTCTTAACATTTCCAGTCACTAAACTTCACTGGTTTTAAAGCATACCCATAATATAGTACTACATACATATCAAAGTTTGGATGATAGTGGGTGATATTACTTAAAAGTAAGAGTTTAGTAATAGTATAGAAAGTGGTATTATGGTATAATAGTATAGATTTGGAATTTGCTATATTTGGGATTTTAGAAATTTTTCATCTAGAATAAAAATCAAAGGTCTCATATACGGTCAGCCAAATCAAGTCTCCAAAATGAAGTGATAAAAGATTAAAAGAACTTTAAAAAATAAAGTTTTCTTCTTAAGGCTTGAATATCTTTTTTAGTGAAAACATTTTAACTAGGACATGGAACTAAAAACCTGAGAGTAAAAAGGAGACCATTACTTATTAAATCCTGTTGATACCTGACAAGTCTATGTCAATGTGGCAGACCCCAGTACCGCATAAAAATTTTTATCACAAATGAAATCTTTGTTTGAAATCTCAAGTAAAAAGTCAAAAAAATGCAAAACAGAATCTATCAAATGGAATAATTATTTCAAGATAATAATACCAATTTGCTATTAATGGTTTTTGAATGGCATTTAAAAAATCTGATAGTACTCTAAACCATGCCTATCCTTGGTCAGTAATCTAGAAAAGGAAATGCAGACAGCACTAGAAAGATAAACGAATGCTTTAAATATAAGTAAGTAATGAAATTGATATGAGCTAGATCTATAATAGTGTAGAAACAAAATTTTAGATGTGACTTCCTTTAACTTTTAGTTTTGTGGTAGATTGTGAATCATAGCTATAATATTTTACAGTTCCTCCTATCAAAAGATGGGTTCTAGTTCCCCAGGCCAAGTGACTTGCTTTGTGACATGCTTTGACCAAAAGAATATGAGGGAGTGACATTACGTGAGTTATGAAGCCTAGGCATCACAAAGTCTGCAGCCTCTGCCTTTGCATTTTTGGGATGCAGCAACCATGTAAAGATCTTGGGTTAGATTACTAAGTAATAATGTACCATGAGGAGAAGGGAAACCTGGCTTCTAGCCATCTCGGTCAGGCAAAGTGCCAGGCATGATAGTGAAGCCATTTTGGATCCTCCAGCTCCAGCTAAACAGCCGTAGCCGACCCCAGGTAGAGATTTGCCATCCCCATTATATACTCTACTCAAATTACAGAATCATGAGAAAAGGAATATTGAAAGGATTTAGTTATTGAACACATAAAACAACCAGAAAAATTCTCCATAAACTGGTTGATTTCAATAAAGTCTTCCCCCTTTATAAATCAGTAAAGCTTACTTGAATATGTTATGAAATTTCCTTTTTGTCTTTAATCTTTACCTACTTACCAACATACTTGATGATCCTACAGCAATGGGCTTATCCTTTAGTTCTGGATTGTCCCTCATTTCTACAGCTGCATAGAAAGCATCCATGTCAACATGTACTATGGTATTGTTCAGATCCCGGTTCTGTTCTAGTTCCATTGCAAATCTGTCAGCCTTAAATTTTAAAAAAGTGAACTTACTTTCGACAATATAATATTGCAACACTACTAATCATAATATTAATCTTGGTTTTAGTAGGTATCTCTGTCTCTGTCTGTCCATCTATACATGCAGCATCCGTCTATCTGCCCACCCACCTATCTATGTATATTTGCTTGCTATTTATTTAGGCTGGGAATTGCTTTTACTTTCAGAAACATAGACAGTCTGTTCCCTACCAATTCTTAGATTTCTCAATACCCACAAGCACATAACAAGTACTTAATAAATATTGAATGAACAAGCTATTCCAACTGCTTATATCGAATGATCCTACTGCTTTATAAATTGGGAGAACAACTTAACTGTAACTAAAAGCTGCAGTTTAGGTAAAATAAACTATCAGACCCATAATATTGTCTTAAAATAGCAACAAAGGAAATTAACGACAAAAGATTATATCTCTTCGGTATATGATATTTATGCTAAATAGTACTATATAACTGAACATACCAAAGTATGTGTAAACATTCCCTCTGTATAACTGCTTTTATAAGGCTAAAATTTGATAACTGTTAGTCTATACAAATCAATATTGAAAACTTAAGTTGCAATTTATTCTTTCATGAAATTTCAATAAATGTCAATACGTATGTTAAATATAACAGTAAAGAATTTTAATTTTTTAAAAAATTTTTATGTCTTTAGAAAGATTTGGAGTGATAAGAAAGATAAATGAAAAGGCATACAAATAAGCAAAGTAGGGCAACAACAAAAGGGTTTATGTAGCAGACATACCCATTCCCAAGGTTCCTTTTTAGTGGCCTCTACTATAGAGGCTGAAAAAGCTAAATACGCACTTTCTCAATTTCCCTCCTGCTCGGGGTGGCAGTGTGACCTTTTGGATCTACGTAACACATGGAGAAGTCAGTAAGACCAGTAAAATCATGAGAAGAGGGGAAAGCTACTGAGTGAGACAGAATATATAAAGAATACATGGAAGAGTGATCTGCACATAGTACAAGTTCAATAAATGAAATCTATTACTAAAAGGATCAGTAGATAGCTGCAGAGCAAAGCAGTCAAAAATTGAGGGGAAAACAGCCAGAAATAGGTAAGCAATTTCCTTCATGTGGAGATCCCCATAGCAGGTCTCCTCAAAGGTGGAGAGTTCAGGGGTATAATGTAGCATTTCCCCCTCACTGGACTTCAACTTTCCTTCTATTCTGCAGAACTTTTTTTCCTGGCATTCTTTCTCAGCATTATATTGATACTGGCTGCCCACTAGCTGAAGGTAAGATTGCAATTTCTCCCTTAGAAGCAGTCGCATTCATATTTGTTTCCAGCAGCCATAGTTAAGACTCTCAAGAGGGTCTGCTCCTATTTAGGCTGCAACTCACTGAATGACATGGGGTGCTCTGTGCCTTCTTCAGTCTGTTCTTCTGCCTTGTTTCCCTGTTCTTAACTAGGCACTTATTGTATTAGATACTAAATCGTAAGTTTAGTACCTAAGAAGAAACTTTATCTTAGATAAGGAGGGAAAAGAACTTATCTGCCTTTAGTCTTTCCTCATAAGAGAGAAAGGGAGGAGAGAAAAGGAATTATATATATAAAATCATATACATATATGTGTGTATGTGTATGTATGTATACGTGTGTGTGTATATATATGTATAACTATATATATATATATGGTTAAAAAAAGAGAAAGTAGTATTTGTAGAAATATGTGTGTGTGTGTATATATGTATAACTATATATATGTATATATATATATATATACATATATATATATATATATATATAGTTATACATATATATATAGTAACATTTTCTTGTGTAGTTACATATATATATATATATATAGATATATATATATATATATATATATATATATATATATATATATAGTTATACATATATATATATATGGTTAAAAAAAGAGAAAGTAGTATTTGTAGAAAAATTTTGAGGAGGCTGATCTTAGGCAGTGAGACACCACACTTAATAAGTGGAACTTTTCAACATTACTCCAATTTATCATCCAGATATAAAACAACAATTTCTTCCAGTTCAATTTTAAACTAGAGAATAGCATTCTGACATAAAAAAGATATAAGCAAATCATGGAAACTAATAAAAACAGAGGTTTAAAAGCTACTCTATATTAATCCAGAAAATATGTCTAAGATATGAGTCAACTGAGAATAAGAGAGCAGCATCTGAAATATCTTAAGCTAGAATCAATGGAAAGAAAAAAGATAATACATAGAAAGCAAACCAAATGGGAAAAATTCTCCTTAGACTCATAGATTAAAGCTATGGCAGTTTCTTCAGCAATCTATTGACTTTTCTGTGCTTAAAGCAAGTGTACAGTTGCCAAAAGGAAATGTCCCCGTTAAATGACTCATACATTCCATTTTCCTTTACTATCTTTCATTAGAACCCCATCTACCAAATGCCCACTGCTTTTTTCAAGTTTCCTCTACTGAAATTCTCGTTCATGTTTTTCTTTCTTCCATTTTTCCTTCCAAATGTCTTTCAAGTTCTGATCTGAGTCTCTAACACGTATGTTACTACAGTTCAGAACCAGTATGTCACAGTGGTTAAGAATAATGGCTTTGTTTTGGTCTCAGCTCTGCCACTAATAATTACATGATAGTGTAACTATCCTCCCACTCTCACTTTCCTTCTTTGTAAAGTGAGACCAAACCAACCTCAAAAGGTTGAAAGAATTAAGAGAGATATCCATGTAGTGCACTTATCTAGGGATGTGGTAAGGTCTTAATGATATTACCTATAATTTTAAAACTAGAAGTGACATATTCTGAGTGTCATATACATGACACACATATAAGTGCTTTTTATGTTAACTCATTTAATGGTCAAAATAATTCTGAGATAATGATTATTATTCCCATTTTATAGATGAGGAAACTAAAGCTCAATAAGATTAAGTAATTTGCCCTAAGTCATACAGCTGATAAATGTTAAAACTAGACCTGGGAACCAGGTTACTCCAAAGTCTGTGCTCTTTCCATTATTTTATGATGCTTCCCTAAAATAGATTTGAAAAAGTCTTTATCATTGAAATTAGCTCAAACCAAACTCTAATGGTATATTTTATATCCATATTATGTCTTATTTACCTTTTAAAAAGCCTCTTTTTCAATTAATCTAGGAGACTATTTCAGAATTATTGTTTTTCATTTTAATTAGTATTACCCTAAAAATTGTTGAATAAATCTGCATTCATAAAATCAATTGTTAAAATGGTCAAAATGCACTGCTTTGCTGTGTAGTTGCCATTTAATATAACATAAATGTTTGTCTATTCAATTTACGAACCCATGTTATAATATGTTTTGGCAGCTACAAAAATGTGCCTTTAAGAAGTCTAATGAGAATGGGATAGGGTGGGGAATATTTAGGGAGGTTCTGGATAAATATCACGGAGTCCATGCCCACAGAGATTACATTACCTCAGCTTGACTGGAAATAGTTCACACTGTCTTATCACACACAATAAAATCTGCTATGTGGAAATTTTATGACTCTAAAGAAACACATTTCTCATAAAAACCTCTCTGTTCTTGCAGAACTTCTAAACTCCTTGGGACTTCCTCAATCCCCTCCCATTCATACAACTTCTTTTAAAGGAAGCTCAACAAACAAAACAATTTAAGAATCAACATAAAACATATTTCCTGCCATTCCCCTTGCAAAATATGCCAGAGAACCTCCCATGAAACAGTCACTAGAACTGTAACAAAATCTGAAGTTCTATCACATAATATAGGGTATTTTCTATTTCTCTAGATTATTAGCATATTTAAGAATATGAGCTTTAAAAATAGCTTGAATAGCAAAAAGTCATATTGTCATATTGTACAACTCACAAGTATTATATCTCTAAAACTTAAAGATACTTGTAGACTATAGATCAATAAAACTTACCAAAAAGCTGTCCAGAAAGTAAATTGCCTAAGGATTAGTATCAATTTAAAAACAATGTTATTGTGGACAGAAAGGAATTTTTTTACTTGATGAAACAAATGATGCTTAAATTTATTTGAAAAAATGCATAAGAAAAACAAAAAAATTTTTAAAAAGAGTAATGAAGGAGGATATTAAACTATATTATTATCATACAATAATTAAAACTACATGGTACTAATATAAGAAAAGATTCAATTGATTAGAGGAGAGAGTCCAGAAATGAATCCAAGTACAATGAGAGTTTAGTATATGAACGTGCCTCTTTAATTCAGTGGAGAAAGAATACTTGATTCAATAAATGGTGTTGGGACAAATGAATCATTATTTAGGAGAAATAACACCATTAAGGGAAAATATAATACCATTTAAGAAAAAAGTATTTCATATCTTATATCAAAACAAATTCCAAAGATTAGAGTATAACAAAATCTATAAACATACTAAAAAATATATGGATTTTGTGTGTGTGCGTGTATGAGGAATAACCTCTACCTCTGCACAATACCAAAGCCAAGAAAAAAAAATTTAAATACTGTTGGATTTGTCTACATAAACATTTAAAACTGTATAGGAAAAAAAAACTCCTGCAAAGTTAAAAGACAACATACTGGAAAAATATTTACAACAACTGGCAGAGGAAAAAATCCTTAATATATAAGATACGAACTTCTCTAGAAATGTGGTCAAAGGATTTTGCTTTGGACTGCTGGTTGAACCCCCAAATCCATTCTATCTTCCTTCCACAGCAATAGACTTTTAGCTGGGCACATGGCCACTCAGCTGGAGAATATATTTTACAGCTTCTCTTGCAGTTAGGTGTGACCAATGAAACTTAAATTCTTGCCAAAAGAATGTAAGCTGAAGCAATGTGTGCAACTTCTTTTTCACTTGTTTAATAGTAAATTACTTGCCTTTAATTTTTTCCCCTCATTCTTTCTTCCTTACTAAGGGCTTGAACATGGATTGGAGGTCATCCAGTTTTGTCATTCCCAGTAAGAATAACACCATGGAATTGTGGAACAACACAATATACAATCTAGATCTCTAAGTTACTGTGGTGATCAGAACAACCCAACCCAATGAGAAATAAATTAATATTTTATTTGAACCATTATATATCTGAGTCTCTTGTGCCAGCTACGTAGTCTATATCCTAACAACAGAATGAAAGAGGAAATCCCCACAAAAAGAAAATATCAATGGCTAACTAATGTGTGAAAAGACAATTTTTCTCTGTCATAATCAAGGGAGTGAAAATTAAAACAATCCTGAAATAATATTTTGGATACTGTATCAGCAGAAACTAAAAGACTGATAAAATTGATAAAATCTAGTTTTAAATATGTATGTGCGGAAACCAGCACACTTACGCTGAAAATGTAAAATGGTACTATTGTTGGTGAAAGTAACAGGACAAGAGTGCAAAGATATATAAATAAGAATGACTGTCACAATGTTGTGTATAAAACAAAAAACCAAGATGGGGTAAGGTAGATAAAATATGATGCCTCCATACAGTGGCATGCTATGAAGCATGAAAAACGATGATTTGACAGGCAAATCATCTTTTGTCATGAAGGGAGATCACTTAACAGAGAAGATAAAAATCAGCTTGTCCTCTGAGAAAGCATATATCAAAAAAAAATGACACATTATAATTTGGTAAAGATAACATAAAATTTATGATCTCAACTCTATCACATGAAGAATTTTGTAGCATATCGGATTAATATTATACTTTTATCATCATTTTGTAGCCTAAAGTGCTTTGTTAAATTGAATCAGATTTTGATAGACGGTAAAACTATCTTTAAAATTGAACTTTTGTTTTACTAGAATCTTGACTAATTTGAGTTCTCGATCTACCACATGGTCCCCTGCAGCTTGGTTCTTCTCAAACTTGTCTCCTGAAATAACCTTTAAAACCAGAGAAAATTCTAAGTATTTACTCCTCAAAGGTTCTGGAGAAACTAAAAGTCCCCCAATTTTTAGAAGTCTGTGTTTTATCTTAAAATTTCATGCATATTAGGCATTCTACCCTTTATGTGACTTTTTGTTTTACTATAACACAACTGTGGTCTAAATTCCTTTTTAATCTAATTAGTTAATATGTTCCTCTCTAAATCATTTTTGCTAAATCAGCATTACAGAAAACATGTCACTTTAATCATAGCTATGGGCTTTCTAGCTGCAAAGTATGTATATAATAATAATAATGTAAGCTTTGAGTTAAATCGTACTCTGCCAAGTACTTGTCATATGAAGATAGGCAAGTTACTTGTACCTAAGGCTCTATTGACTCTTCTGTATAATGAAGATGACAATGTCTAGGTGCATATTTGTTATGCATATATTTGTTAAATTTTTATGCTTTACAAGATAATGAACATTTACATTTTGCCTTGTTTTCAGTTATGACATTACCATGATGCATATTAACTATCAGCTTCCATTTTATTTAGCAATTGAATTAATACCTGTAATTGTGCTTTCCTTAGCTGCTGGCTGGTAATTTGAGCTTTTTGTTGCATCATATTTTCAATTCGTTGATTGACTTGCTTTTCTTTCTTGAGCTCATTTCCATAAAATTTGGACCCCTATGTAAGCAAATAAAACAAGCATAAGAAAAATGTCTGAAGGAAATTACTGTAGCATAATCTACTAGAATCAGTATGACTAAATTCAAAACAGTTCCACTTCTTCTAGCTGGGTGACCCTAAAATTAATCTTTCTATATCTTAGTCTCCTTATGGGTAAAATGCATTTATGGTTACCTAATTCACAGGATTGTTGTGAAGCAGTACTTAGCACTGCACAAACTCTTAGATGAATAGAGATCTGTACTCAGAAAATAACAATGTGTCCCAGGCAGGATCATCTGGGGTATATCCAAGGCCTTAGTCAGATGGGTCATCAGTCACCACCTTCACTTTTACTTTAAAAGTATTTTTTAAATTTAATGTTAGTCATTAAAGAAAATGTAGAAAATAACTTTTAGAAAATCACCTATCATCCCATAATCCATTCATCGGGTTGATGGACATTTGGATTCTTTTTACTTTTGGCTTTTATGAAAAATGCTACAACGAACATTTGTGTACACCAGCAATATGTGAGAGTTCCAATTTTCTACATCCTTGCCAAAATTTGTTATTGTCTGTCTTATTTATTATAGCCATTCTAGGCAATAAAAGTGTGAACGGGATTTCACTGTAGTTTTAATTTGCATTTCCCCAATGACTAATGATGTTAAACATCTTTTCATGTGCTTATGAGCCATCCTTTAGTGAAATGTCTACTTATATCTTTTGCCAATTTTTGAATTGGGCTGACTTCTTAATAATGAGTTGTAAGAATTCTTTGTATATTCTACATAGAAGTCCTTTAACGGATGTGTGTTTTGCAAACATTTTACCCTAGTATGTTGCTTATCTTTTTGTTGTTGTTGCTTATCTTTTTAGGTGCAAATATTTTGGTATTTGATGAGATCCAATTTGTCAACTTTTTCCTTTATTGACTATGATTTTGGTATTGTATCTAAGAAATGTTTGCATAACCAAAGGTCTCAAAGATTTTCTCCTATTTTCTAAATGGTTTATTCCTTTAGTTCTTACATTTAAGTCTATTTTGAGTTAATTTTTTGTGTATGGGATGAGGTAAGGGTCTAAGTTCATCTTTTTTTGCATGTGGATAATCCAGTTGTTCCAGTATCATTTGCTGAACAGACTACCCTTTTGCCTTAGTACTTCTGTCAAATATCAGTAAATGATGAAATTTATTTCTAGACTCTTAATTCTGCTCAATTGTTCGATATGTCTAGCCTTATGGCAGTACCACACTGTCTTAATACTGTAGCTTTATAGTAAATTTTGAAATAAGAAATTCAAACAGCTCCATGTTTGCTCCTTTTCAAAACTGTTTTGGCTATTGTAGGTGTTTTACATTTCCATATAAATTTCAGGATTTGCTTGTTAATTTCTGCAGGGAAAAAAAAGCCTGTGGAACTTTGATTATGTTGAATCTATAGATCAATTTGGGGAGATTTGCCTTCTTAAAAATATTGAGTCATCTCATCCTTGAACACAGAATACCTCTCCATTTTTTAGATGTTTAATTTCTCATAGCAATTTTTTGTAATTTTCAGGGTACAAATGCTACACTCTTTTTAAAATTCCTTAGAATTTTCTATGCATAAGATCATGTAGTCTGTAAAGAGATACCTTTAGTTTTCCTTTCCAATCTAGATGACTTTGTTTCTTTTAATTGCCTGACTGCTTTGGCTAGAACTTTCAGGACTATGTTGAATAGAAGAGATAAAGGTAAGACTGAATATCTTTGCCTTATTCCTGATTTTAGGGGGAAAGTGTTTAGTCTTCTACCACAAAGTATGATGATTAATATAGGTTTTTATAGATCCCTTTATTATATTGTAAATGTTCCCTTCTATTTCAAGTTTTTTATAGCTTGAATAGGTGTAGGATTTTGTCAAATGTGCCTCTTCTGTATCTATTGAGATGATCATGTGTTTTTTGTTCTTTATTCTATTAATATGGTATTATTACATTAATTGATTTTTGGATACTAAACCAACCTTTCATTCCTAGACTAAGTCCTACTCGGTCATGGCATATAATCTTTTTTATATACTGAATACAGTTTGCTAATATTTTCTTGAGGATTTTTACATTTATAATGACTTATAATCTTCTGTTTGTCTGGCTTTGGTATCTAAGGGATACTGGCCTCATAGACTGAGTTGGGAAGTGTTCCATCCTTCCTTCTTTTCTAGAAGAGCTTATGGAGTATTAGTATTTTTCTAGAAGAGCTTATGGAGTATTAGTATTTTTCTTTTCTTGTTATAGGTCTATTTAGATATTCTAAATCTTCTTGAGTCAGTTTTGGAAAATTGTAAATTACTAGAAATTTGTCTAATTTATTGGGATTCATTTTAAATACTCTATTCTCCACCTCCAAAATTCAGTAGGGGAGAGGTGAACGGGATAGATGAAACAACATTTGTAAAAATGTTGGTAACTGTTGATACTGGGTGGTAATCACCTGGGGATTCACTTTACTACTCTAATTTAGTGCATGTTTAAAAATTTCTAATAAAAGTTTATAAAAGGTAAATTACATTGCTATGGAGCAGCAACAATTAGAAAATTTAATTTAGAAACGATATTTATGATAAACTCTTCCAATACACACACGAGGAATATATATTACATAAAATATATAAATATTTTAATATATAAGGTATATATTTTATATGATTGTTATACATATCAATCACATGTATATCAATCATATGACATATGTATATATTTCTATGTTGATATATATATATCACATAAAATTTATGTGTGGAAGAGCAAAGATTCAAGAATATCCATGATACTCCTGAAACAGAACAAAAAGCAAAAAAAGTTTTACTTTTAAAATTATATCTACATAGTATATACTTTAAAAATTCTTTTTCACTCAATTTTTTATTTTGAAAATTTTGAATCTTCAAAAGTTGAAAGAATAGTACAATAAACACCTATATGTCCTCATCTATATACAGCAATCATTAATATCTTATATTTGGTTTCTTCCCCAGGTCTTATGTGCACACAGATGCACACACACACGCACACAACTTTCCTTCCTATTTTTTACTAAACCATTTCAAAGTAAGTTGCTGTGAATAAATGCATGCATTTGCTAAGAATGAGGATATTCTCTTAAATTTTACTCCTTTCTACATGTTTCATTATACATGAATGAAACCCAAAAAAGTGACCTTGAAGAAAGCCATATGTAATTGACTAATTCAATTACACAAAAGAAGCAAACGAAAAATTTCTGTACAGGAGAAACTACCATAAGCAAATTGAAAAGATAAACAGTAATTTACTGGAAAATTGTGCAAAGGGTAAGAAGAGATAATAAAAAATGAAATACATATAAAAAGATGACAGTCTTACTCTTCATAAGAGAAATACAAATTAATGCTACATACAAATTAATGATATACTACATTACTTTAGATTGACAAATTCAAAAGTTTAGTAACACACTGTGTGGGCACAGTTGCCACATGGTAATACATACTCTCATATACTGACAGTGTATATGTAAATTAATACAACCACAATGGAGGGCAACTGGTCAAGTCATTAAACTGCACATGCATATATCTGTTTGTGCTAGCTGCATTTGGTGGGACAGTTCCACTTCTGGGAATCTCTCCTATAGTTATACTTGCACATACATAAATTTATGAAGTACAAGGTTATTTACTGTAGTATTGTTTGTAAAAACAAAAGACTAGAAATGACGTATATCCATCAATAAAGATTGTGACTGGCTTAATACATTATATCCAAACATATAGCATAAAAAAAAAATGAAGATCTTTAATTACTTATCCAGAAAGATCTCCAAGTTACAGTAATTGAAACAAAAATAAAAAAACACAACTATAATATTCTCCTAAAAAAGAGTTAAAAAAGAGTTAAAAAATACATGTATATCATTTTGCTTTTACATGCATATATTTTACATGTGGAATAGAAAACTGGAGGGCACGAGCAACAGAATAGAAAGATTATTCCATACCCATTTGTAGCTTAACAATATTATATATCAACATGTTAAGAATTATAATAAAAATGATGTTTAAAACTTACCAATTTTCAGTTAAACAGAAAATTAAAGTCATTAAAGATATTGCAAGAAACAAGAAACATACCTTTGTGGCTTCCATTATAATTTTGTTTATTTTCTCTTTATCTAATCCTTCCATCCCAGCTTTATTATCATTAAGTCCCATCCTAAGCAGAAGATCATCTTTGTAATTGTCATTCTTCTCCTTTGTGCTATCCATGGTGTAGAATTAACATTAAAATGGATTTTTTAAATTACCTGAAAAAGCATACAAAATAAAAACTGCTGTTCAAAGTGTTCATGGAGGGATGGAAAGGTGGACACTTAAAAGTTAAAATGATATAGAAATCAGCAAAACAAACAAAAATGATGATTAAGAATTTTTAGCTATTACAAAATTATTATTCAGGTTTTAAAATTACTATCCCAACATTATTGTACTCTTGAAGGGAAAAAAAGAATGAACATTTCCTCAAAGCTCTGTGCCAGCCACTATGCTTGGTGCTTTACACTTAAACCTCACACAGCAGTAATGGAAGGTAAATATTAAAGAGAAAAGAAACCTGAGTCTTGAACATGTCTACTGACACAAATTTGCTAATGAATGTTGAATCCCAGGCCTGAGTCCAAAGTTCATGTTTTTCTCATATTAATAAACTATATAGGAAATAAATACAAAACAACACATCCTCTACAAAACATGTTAAGCCCAATAGTATTTATTACCTACTATATGTGGAGCTCCATTTTTAAGGCAGTGAAAAAATACAGAAAAAGTATTAACCTATTCACTTTCAGGAAATTATTACATTTTACAATGTTATGTCACTTCTAACATTAAGAAAAATCCCTTCAAATAATCTTTGATATCTTTATATAGTTCTTTATAATTTATCTTCACATATATTAGCTTTTAAAAATATTTGTAATAACTATGTAAAGTAGATATGGTTATTCTCATGTTAGGGAGAAAAAAATGGGAATTGCAGGAAGGTTAAATGAATTGCCCATTATAAGTCTGCAAATAAGCGAAAGAACTAAGATTTGAATCCAAGTCTTCTTACAACACATATAATGGCAGCTACCATGGCATCACAGCTGCTTCCAATTTGGGATTCACTAATGCTATAAATAAATTGCCAAGTGAACAGCTGCCATGAATCTACAACGAATTATGATAGTGATTTCTTATTTGCATGATTTAGACCTCATTTACTTGAGGACTTTTTTTTTTATTATTTTCTTGTTAACGTCCTCACCATACATAGTTACAATTTTTTTTTTCTTGTAGGAACTTTTAAGATCGACTCTCTTGGCAACTTTCAAATATACAATATAGTATTATTAACTATAGTCACCATGCTGTACATTACATCTCTGCAACTAAATTTATTTTATAACTGGAAGTTTGTACCTTTTGACCATCTTCACTCATTGTGCGCCTCACTCCCCTGCAACCACCCGTCTGCTTTCTGTATCCATGAATTCAGTACTTTTTTTTATAGTTTCATGTATTTTAATAGCAAACTTACAGGAATAGCACTGAAGACAGACAACATTAAAAGCATGTACTTACATGTAGGACAACTCGGTTAGAAAAGTATAGTGAATGGATGGAATCTGCTGTGTGATAAAAATGCTATCAACATTTAGTTGTCATCAATAAAAAATTTACTTATTTAAAAAAAATCCAAATGCTGGCATTGTGCAGGATAATTTAACAGATTTATAATTGTTATAAAGTTGAACTACTGAAACTTGTTCACTGAAACATTGTGACTTGCATTAATGCCTTATGTCCCCACATTTATAGTAAAAACACAAACAAATAAAAATGGAAAAACTGCCAAGACCTGATTTCTGTCCCCTATTTTTCCATTTGCAGTCATATACTTAGATACCTTTTGACTCCATGAGAAAAAAAAAAATCTAATATTTAGAACTACCAATAACAGAATGAAGAGAAAAAATTTTTTAAAGAAAGAACTGTTTCCCATTATAGTGGATTCTTAAGCACATTCTCCCATCTATGCAGCATGCTAACTAGATGTCTTTGCGCATAATTGTTACACGTTTGGCATGGATAGCACACAGGCTGGTGTCTTCAAAAACACCAATGAGATAGGCTACACTCTGGAAATGCAAATCAGTTTTGAAGTCGTGAGCAATTTCTCGCACCAGATGCTGGAAAGTAAGTTTGCGAATAAGAAGTTAACGTCTGATAACATCTAATTGCATGGAGCGCTATCATGAGGCCTGTTAACCATAAGGTTTCCTCACCCCTCCAGTAGAGGGCACCCTATCGTGAGTGGATTTTGCAGTCAGTTGTTTCTCTGATGCTTTACTACCTGTCATTTTGCAGGCAGTCGGCTTTCTAGGAGCCATAGTAGAGACTTCCTTACTCTCCACCCTTCTTCTCCTTCAGCTGGAGCTTGGCGAAGCTGGAGGCTGTGCTAGCCTTACAGGGCTGGGTCAGCAAAGGCTGCAAACACAATTTTAGTTTGTTTGTTTGTTTGTTTGTTTGTTTGTTTTTTAAGATTCTACATATAAGTGAGGTCATTTAGTGTTTGTCTTTCTTTCACTTATTTCACTTAGCATAATGCCCTCAAGAGGACCTTTACTTAACGCTGCTTCCCTTTTTGGCACTAGCAAAAAATGAAAAAAATTACGAAAGGGTATTTGAATACTGCGATTATTAATGATAGTTCCTTTAGAAAAAATAGTGTATATCACAGTAGTTCCCAAAGTTTGCACAGTAGATCCAGCAGGAGAGATTCTAAAACTCTTGATGCCCAGGTTTCATCTCATACCAAAAAAATCAGGTCTGGGAGTAGGAGCCAAATATCGATATTCCAAAGAGATGCCAAGGTCATTCCAACGTACCCCAAAGTATAGGAACCAATGGTGATGATGTTTTTCCGTGCCCAAAGGAATGTAGGTTGGTTTTCTGTTTTTATCATTTGAATTTTTGCTCTTTATCACATTTAGCTTAATACCCAATATTTTGCCTTATGCTTTAGTAATCCAATTACTTGTCATGTTTTAGTAAAAATGGTGAATGTAATTCATTCATAATTTCCTGAAACTAAAATTACTAAACAGTGAAGAGGCTTCCTACATTTAAGCTGCCTTGTCCTTCAAATCAGGTGTCCCTAACCCCTGTTAGGAAACAGGCCACATAAGAAGTGAGCAGTAGGTCAGCAAAGAAGCTTCATCTGTATTTGCAGATGCTCCCCAGAGCTAGCATCACCACCTCAGCTCCACCTCAGATCATCAGGCATTAGATTTTCATATGAGCACTGGTCCCTGGTATCAAAAATGTTGGGGACCACTGCTTTAAATGATGAAATATATGAAAGGAAAAGAAACATTTAATGCTTACTATTTCACATATGGTAAAATATTTAGGCCAAAAACTCTGAGAAGAACTGGTTTCAGTCCTTAATTGGGCCAGAAGTATTGGGCTGTCAGCAATACTGGTGCCAGGCACAGTTGTGATAGTTAGTTTTCAGCTACCATCTTGCTTTGTTGATGCCAAATTACCAGGCAACGTACATCTAGTTTCATGGACATAGATTTACTATCATCTACAGGCTAAGACTTCCAAATTTACAACTCCAGTCCAAACGCCTATCTGACATCTCAAATTTAACATGTCCAAAACTGATTTTCTCATATGCCTCCATCCCCCAAACCAGTTCCACTTGCAGCCTTTCTTATCTCAGTTACAGGCAACTCTAATCCCTTCCAGTTGTTTGAGCAAATAACCTTGTAGCCTTTCTTGACTCTGCTCTTTCTCATACACCCCACACACAAACTGTCAGAAAATCTCGTGGGCTCTGCTTTCAAAATGCACCCTGATTTTAACTACTTCTCACTATTTTCACTCTAGTCTGAACCACCATTACCATTTCTTGCTTGGATTATTGCAACAGCCTCTTAAATAGACTCTCGCTTCTGTACTTGTCCACCTTGTCAATCATCAACGCAGGAGCCCAACTCATTCTTTTAAATCACAGGTTAGGTCCTGTCACTCCTCTGCTAAAAAGTGTACAATGGCAAACCAGATCACTCCAGAAAAAACCCTAACTCCTTAAAAAATATGGATCCTAGTTACTTGTTACCTGTCTACCCGTATACCTGTCTAATATTCTCCCCTTTGTTCACTGCTCTCCAGCCACATTGGTCTCCTTTGCTGTTCCTCAAATCTGCTAGGCATACTCTAACCTTGAGGCCTTTTGCACTGGTGGTTTCTCTTGGAGAGTTCTTCGGCCAGATATCCTTTTGACTAATCTTCAAGTTTTTGCTTAAATGTTACGTTCTCAGTGAGGGCCTACCCTGACCTCCCTATCTAAAATAGCAGCCTGATTACCCCCTCCTATCCGCTTTGCCCAATGTCCCATTTGTTTTTCGTAGCCCTTGTCATTTCCTAACATAATACATAAGTTTACTTACTTATTATGTCTACTGTCTGTTCCCCTATGAAAATGTAAGCCCCATGAAGGCAGGGAACTTTGTTTTTCTTCACTAATGTATCACAAATGCCGCAAATAGTGGTTGGCACAGAGTAGGTGCTCAAGAAATATTTGTTGAATGACTACACTCAGATTATATCATTTGCTCATTCTTTTATTCACATAGCAAGGTCACATAATCACAATAAAAGATTGAAAGAAAAACTGCTTTTCTGAAGTTAATAATTTTAAAATATTTGTAGTTTTTCCTTATTTCAACATTAAATATGTCAGGATAAGTATATGAGCTGAACAACCTCCAATCTTATAAACCTTATTTTCTAAGTTGTTTAATGGTTAAATTGGTTTAGTAAAGCTTTTGGGACATGTATTAGAATATAATAATATTTTGAATTTACATAATAGAATGTCCACTAGGCTCCATTAATATTCAAAATATTCAAAGGATTCTAGCTTATAATTATTTTTTGGGAAATTAAGTTGCTTTGTTAAATTTAATTTCTTTGATTAAATACTTTACAATTACATCTAAATCTAAGAAAAATGATTGGAGAAAGGTAATAAATAACATACTAAGTTTTAGTATACTTAGATCTCTATGAGATCCTTTTGGTACTATCATTTATGTCACTGTGGTAAGCCTGCTTTTGTTTTTATTGCTCAGTATTTGTTATTTTCAAATTTCTAAAATTTCTCGTTAGTCCTGGTTATTTCTGTTTTTCCCATTAGTTCTTACTGAGTTTCTTTATCTAGAAATCCATAAATTGAAAAGGGGAGTTCCTAGCAGAGATGATCAGATCATATCATCACAATGTATGATGATTTTCCATATTTTTCTGGGAGATGAGATTTAGCATTACAAATGGCTTCAAGAGGGCAGTATACAATGTCAGTGCCTAGATGGCGTCTGGTATACGATAAACTCTCAATCAATAGTTGTTGTTGTTGTTGTTGTTGTTGTTGTTGTTGTTGCTGTTGTTGTCATCATTGTTAGAGTTAAGCCAAATTTCCAGAGCTGTGAAAATCACTAGTCTTATTTTTTTTCTCTGTCTTTAAGATAGAGATACTATATAAAGGAACAGAGTACACTGTAAGCATCCTTGAGAAAAAGCCAAAGTTCACAGATCGTATAGATTCATTTTGTTTTCCTTCTAAAGAAGTATTTGTCTGGTAATTACTATGCATTATCACATATAAAATCCCAAAGTCTATGAATGGATATAACTGTGACTCTTTATAAACAAAAGTTTTTCAAAAAAGAAAATGGTAAAACATTTTTATGGCTTGCTATTACAGAAGTCTGTTTTACTTCAACTCAGAAGCACGAATAGTAATGTACAACTCAAAGGAAAGCGCTCTGGGTCCTCGTGGTATAGCATATTGGTTTAAATTTGAAAATATTCAAATTTTTCCCAGTCTGATTCTACCACTTAAATTCTTCCCAGTCTGATTCAGGTTACCACTTAAAATTATAAGGCAAACCTCTGTTTTTGGTGGTAGTAAGGAAGGAAAATTAGAATTTTTCAGAAGGAATTCTAAGGAAGAAATTTTTGTGTGGTATGGTTCCTCCTACCTATAAAAAGCACACAAAACTATGTATACAATATCACAAGCACAGAGCATATTGACCAAAGTTACCTGGAATTAATCTACCAAAAAAAATGCAAAATATACTAAGGGTAAGAAGAGAAAGAGGAGGGAGAGGAGGAAGAGGAGAAAGAGGGAAAAACTAAACTATATGGAAGTTCCTAGGTAGAGCATGCTTCTTCCTATTCCTAATACACTGTAAATAAACAAACCCAGTAATCCCCCAGAAAACCTGCATATATCTTAAGAACAAATATTATTTTTAAACTCTGCAAATATTCAAATATTTAATGTTTGAGCAGGTTAAGCACCCAGCACAAAACTTAGGCTGTGATTAAATGTTTATTTTACTATCTAAATTTAAATAAAATAAATTAAGAATATTACCCTAATTTTAAAGTAGTAATTTTGGATTAATGTCTGATTTAAAAATTTCCTTTTTTATTTTCATTTATTGTAAAAATATTCTTTAAGTTTTCAGGAAAGTAATAAATCACAATTCTAAGATTTTAAGATTATTTTTCATGTTCCTCTCCAATTACTTTATACACACATACATAAACACATACACTCAAACCATATACCCATAATTCTTGTACGATGAGAAAAAAAGCACAGAGGTAACTGTACTTTTAGCTTGGGTTTTCAATATCTTTGCAAAATAGGCATATAAAAATTTCAAAATTATTTCAGAGTAGATTATTTGAAAGAGTTTTAAATTTGTATGTATCACTGAGAGAAATAACTAAAATAATGTAACCCCCACAGATCCTAAACTAAGGAAATCTATGCTAAAAGAAAACTCAAGTTTTCACCAGGAACATAAGGTCTATTCTTTGAGAACCATGCACATATTCTTTTCAATTGCCTTTTTCCTTCCTGAGTTTTCCATTAATTTAACTTATTCCAGTGAAGAAGAATGGGATGGTGGCAGTCAAAAAACCTACACTCATAGAATAAACTGAAACTATCTGCTTCTTTAGTACAAAATGAAAAAACATCCTAATACAAAACACATTAACTAAAGTGTCAATTCAAATGTAAATTCCTCAAAGCTCATTTTATAAGTTCCTATTTTGATAGTGAGTTGAATATTTAGTAAAAAGTCTGCCAGGTTCTTTAACAATGAAAACTTTGTTTATACTCAGAAATAAACACACTCAGGACTTTTGACAATTGTGAAAAACTAAATTTACATCTTACAGAAGTTGATTCTGGAAATGTTGATTTACTAACATGGAGGTAGGCTAAGAGGTTCTTTCTTCAGGTACTAGATCAAGTCAGCAAAAATATTTACATACATAGAAGTGAACAGACTAATTTTATTTCAGTTGAAGTATATACTAAAGTATACAAATCTTAAGGGATAGTTGAATACATATGTTCTTAGGAAAGGAGGAAAGGGTTCTCTTATAGTACCTTTTTTGGTACTGTAATAATATTTTAAGCTTTACAATCTCAAATGCTACCATTTTAATATAAAAATTATATAAGAAGCCAGGATAATAAGGTAGGGTTATACCACTACTAGGAAGTGGAGCTACTATTTATCACCATACTGTCATATTATTGGATAGAAAATATTTATTCAAGTCAGAAAGAGTTATACAAGATATTATTTTATTTTCCTACCTTGGAAAAATGATCCTTTCAATTGCCCCTCTGACAAACTACTCTAGTTTTTCTGAGTCCTAATCATGATATTACTTCTTGATTCACAGTTATTGATTTCTTAGGTTTCTTATAGCTCCAACAGGCTATAGTAGGAGTTTAAACCATTTTCACAACTTAATTCTTTTCAAATGAAACCTTAATTAAGACCTCAAACTTTTCCTTAAATCTCTGTAAATGCTGTGTAGCTCTCCTATAATTTCTTCACATATATTCTATCACTAATGTAAAAGAATAGGTAGCCTGCAGAAAAAGGGAAGTTAATAGTAACTTCCATATCTTTGATTCTCCTAATTCCTTAGACGGAGCTCTGTGAACACTGATATACAGTATATTGAAATTGTTACCAATTCCAAGACTGCACTAATAGTTTCCAGATGACAGTGTTTACTATAGATGAATTTTAAAAGATAGTTTCCATAAGAAGTCAAGTTCTGAAAAACATTACTGTTAAGTTTTTTTACTGATCTTATACGTGCCTGAAAACCAGAAACAAAAAATTAAACATCCAGAAAATAGTACTCCAAGATTTCTCAAGAGTGGGGAAAAACAGCAGCAAGAAGCTATGTTTTGGAGTGAGTAACTCAAAACAATTTAAAACACATATATCTTCCCCTTGTCTTAATAAAATTCCATAATAATCTGTCTTTTTAAAGATCATACTCTGTGAAAAAGGACTTTGGTTTTAAAACATTTACAATCCATTTATAAACTATCAATAATGTGTTATGAAAATATGTTTAAACAGATATGATATAGAAGAGCATCTGATAACAAACAACAGCATCTGGAATTTACATTAAACAGCAAAACTAATTATTCTCAATTGATGAGATGATCTTTCCTCTTCCCGGGGTTATACGCTATAATTGGGGGCAAGAAGGAATAATGATTTGTTTTTAGCGATATTTGTTCTGAAGCTTCAAATTAACATTAGAGGAAGGTTTGTGAAAGGTTTTGAAAAAAATATCTATTTTTCCCCTAAAGAGACTAAATATGCTAACTACTTATTTTAACCTACAAAAGACTTAATAAAGAGTTCAGTTTCAAGAGGCATTTTGATACAGTGCAAAGAGTACATGCTTTGAAATCAGTCCTGAATTTGAATTTAAACTCTGAAACTTACTAGCTGTGTCTTCTTAGGCAATTTATGTGATTTCAAGGTCTACAAATCTTGGTCTCCTGGTCTGTAACACTTTCCAGTGTAGTTGAGATTTAATGTTTGATCTGTTAGAACCTCTAGCACAGTAAATACACAGTAAGCAGGTGACAAATGCGGATTTTCTCCTCTCACTTTCATTCTTACTTATTTCTCTGACTAAGCCTACAGGCCTGGCTGCAAACACAAGCCATGTAATTGATTGAGAAATAATAGAAAAACAAGAAAAATCTTCGTTACTAAATAAATGACAAAGGGGAAAAATATCACCCACCCCCAACACACACACACACACACACACACACACACACACACAGCCACCTAACTTTAGGGAAGTCAGAAATCTGACT
>NW_011889043.1:2159896-2161783 GCF_000151845.1 Pteropus vampyrus
CACACACACACACACACACACACACACACACACACACACACACACACACACACACAATGCCACCTAACTTTAGGGAAGTCAGAAATCTGACTGTGAGTGGTGAACACAAAATGCAATACGTATACGACATACTGTTGAATTGTACAGTTGAAACATTGGATTTTGTTGATCAATGTCACCCTAATAATTTTTAATAATAAAAAATACATTTAAAAAGTAAAATAAAAAAATAAAAGAGAGAAAGAATTAACAGCATGTGCCACCCCCTTAACTCCCTACCCCCGATCTTGTGGAACTCTTACCATTGACATGACCCTCAAATTCAAATCAAGGTACCAAAAAGCAGTTATATTTTAGCTTACCTCAAGTTAATGAATGCAATATTAAGGTAACCAAGTAAGAACTTAAATTGATCAGATTTCAGAATTTTAAACCATACTGACATTAGCATATTTATAAAACCTACTAAGTTAAACTTTTTACCAAAAAACACTTGCTCAATGCCAGTAAATTTTATGGTTAACTCTAATGCTGTTATTAAATCTGCACATGGTATAACATTATGAAAATTGGTCAAATGTCAACAGCAGCTTCCAGCATATGAAGCACTCATTTATATACTGTCAAGTACACTAAAAAACAAAATTCGATCTAAAAATTTTTATTTTCTAATACAACTAAATACTTCACAGATGCTAGGAAAACCTAGAAAAAGGTACAATAAACAAAAACTGCAATGTGTAATTGACTTACATCTTACGAATAGAATACAGCAGAAACAGAAGTGATAAGATGTTACCTCCAAAAATAAAGGAATGTGACTTTCATCTTGGATGCTTTCATTCTCACTTGGATTACTCATCTGGGGAAGCCAGCTGCCCTTTGAGGCATGAGGCAGCCCTGAGATGAGGCCCGTGTGAGTGAGCTTGGAAGTGGATCCTCCCCCAATCAAGTCTTCAGATAAGAATGCAGTCCTGGACAACGGCTTGACTGCATGCTACCTTATGAGTCAGAGGCACCCAGTAAGCCAAGCTGGGATCCTTGATCCATAGAAACTGTGACAGTAAATTTATGGCTTACTCTCAAATTCTGTAATTATCTCATTACAAATTAGCACCGGTCCAAGGACCACAATATGAGTTGCACTGCTAAAAAACATCTGTCTACTAAAGGTTATTGTTTTCATTTAAATAAAAGTGAAAATTTAAAATATACTAATAAACTGATCAACTGAACAGCTTTTATGCCAAATGACTTTTTCTCCTAGAATTTGTGCAAGAAAAATTAAGGCAATGTTTTTTCCAGTACTTAGTACAACTAAAATATAAATTTCAAGAGGGCAGATACTGGTACAGTCCTAGGCCACTAAGCCTGTTATTTAATAAATGTATAAATAAATGACTAAATGCTAAATGAATGAATGATGGGCAGATTAATATACAGAAAGTAAAATTAATGGTAATACTTTAGTTAAGGCTTTTTAAATGCAATAACTACAAAAGCTAACATTTGGATCTTACAGTGTTTTACATGCTTTATCCTAATTAATCTTTGTAAGAGATGAGGAAAATAAGGTACAGATTTAGTAGGTCATATAAAAATTTGGGACTGTATTTCAGGTCTTGCTTCAAATCCATCACACTTAACCACTAAATTATAAATATAAATAAGGTAACACAGAAAATTAGTGAAATCTTACCAAAAAAGATAAAGCAGTAGTCATTTTGTTGACTGATAATGGAAGTAACAAAAGTAGTATGAATGATAATAGATAAAATATCACACATTACTCAATAGAAAGCATAATTTATGTTTAAATTTAGTTTTAAATGACATCATGATTTTGAAAATTCTGCAAAAGCCTAAGAAGTCTTCAAATGAACTAAA
>NW_011889043.1:2161833-2168355 GCF_000151845.1 Pteropus vampyrus
GGTCCAAGGACCACAATATGAGTTGCACTGCTAAAAAACATCTGTCTACTAAAGGTTATTGTTTTCATTTAAATAAAAGTGAAAATTTAAAATATACTAATAAACTGATCAACTGAACAGCTTTTATGCCAAATGACTTTTTCTCCTAGAATTTGTGCAAGAAAAATTAAGGCAATGTTTTTTCCAGTACTTAGTACAACTAAAATATAAATTTCAAGAGGGCAGATACTGGTACAGTCCTAGGCCACTAAGCCTGTTATTTAATAAATGTATAAATAAATGACTAAATGCTAAATGAATGAATGATGGGCAAATTAATATACAGAAAGTAAAATTAATGGTAATACTTTAGTTAAGGCTTTTTAAATGCAATAACTACAAAAGCTAACATTTGGATCTTACAGTGTTTTACATGCTTTATCCTAATTAATCTTTGTAAGAGATGAGGAAAATAAGGTACAGATTTAGTAGGTCATATAAAAATTTGGGACTGTATTTCAGGTCTTGCTTCAAATCCATCACACTTAACCACTAAATTATAAATATAAATAAGGTAACACAGAAAATTAGTGAAATCTTACCAAAAAAGATAAAGCAGTAGTCATTTTGTTGACTGATAATGGAAGTAACAAAAGTAGTATGAATGATAATAGATAAAATATCACACATTACTCAATAGAAAGCATAATTTATGTTTAAATTTAGTTTTAAATGACATCATGATTTTGAAAATTCTGCAAAAGCCTAAGAAGTCTTCAAATGAACTAAAGTTATGAAAATATGATGTTCATTCAGACTTTTCTAAAAACCATGAACTTAAAAAAAAATCTATAAATAAGGGTTTTTTTCTAAATATCTTAAAATGTAAAAAACATTGTACAAAAAAAATATATTGGAGATCAACTACAGATCTTCCTTCCTAGTGATATGAAGGGTAATTTCTTCAATAATCATGGCATCTAAAACGAACAGTTCATTTTTACCAGGCATTGCCTTATCTAATACCTTAAATAAAAGTCAATAATAAAAAAAGCCCTATATTTCTGCCTAAAGCAACACAAAAAATAAAGGAAAGGCATTATACATAAAAAGAAAAACTTCTTTTTCTGAAAATGAGAGCTTCCTAAATCGTATCTTTGTACGAGTGAAAGCAGCAGCAAAAGTGACTTCTCTTTTCACAACACTGTCAGTGGTTTCTTCCTTTTTCAAGATACAGCTGGAAAAACTAAATGAAAACTTTTTAAATGAAAAACTTTTCTCTAAAGTTAGAAAAAAATGAAACAGATGAAAATAGAAAATATTAAATTCCATAATGGTTGGCTACATTTGCTGAAAACATGTATGAATAAATGATAACATTTTCTAACAACTTGCCATATGTCAGGCAAATACTAAGTACTTAAGAAGCATTCTCTCAATTGTTCCCCATGATTACTTACTAATTTAGACATTATCCCAATAAAGTATATATTAGTAAAATATTTAAGGAAATTGAGGTTTAGAGAACTTATGTATTTCACCCAAAATAACAGGAGGTGTCCAAGTCAAAATTCAAATCCAGATTTTGACTCCACAGACCACATCCTTAATCAGTATGCTAAATATATAATTACCACCTAAGGTGCCAGAAGGTTTATTTTATTTTCATTCTTAAAAGATATTTTCATCAGATATAGAATTGATCGACAATTTTTTTTTGGAATACTTTAAAGATGTTGCTCCACTGTTTTCTAACCTCTATTAAGACCATGACTGTTCAAATTGTTCCCTGTAGGCAGTGCCATTTTTTTCTGACTGCTTTCAAGTTTTTCTCTTAATCTTTGGCTTTTGATAGTTTGACCATATGTGCCTAGCCATATCCCTTCCTTCAAAGGACAGAGCTAGACCAGGTTCCTGTATTCTCTGTGAACACTTTACTCCCATTCCTCTTCACCAGACCTTGTAAAGATCTGCAGGTTTTCTCTGTCCCTGACATGCAGCAGGACTGCCTTCCCTTCCTCTTCTCCTCCCACCCTCGTATTTTGTATATTTAAATGTTTTCCTATTTTTCCAAAATATTCCCAAATGAGGAAGAGAAAAAGGGCTTTCTAAGGCTTTGAAAGTTCCCAACCCCCTTTTCAAGAACAAGACCTACAAATATCTGTTTGAATTATGGATCTGTTTAATTTCTATCTGCAATATAAAGCACTATATTAATTAATCACAAACTAGTTTGGGTTCTCGTTCTGTAATAACTAGCAACAATCCCTAGAAAGAAACAAAGGTCTTTTTGAAGAAGGCTTTTGTCTCTGGAATTTACCAGTATTTTTTTATTTCATATATCATTTCAAATATTTGCTTGAGGGCAAAGTAAACATTACTACATGTCAGTCACTGATCCTCCTGACTTCTTTGGTTTTTGATGATTCACTCAGATTGTTATCTATAAAGTATGGTTCTATTGTGAAATGCTTGCTACAGTGGGACCTACATGATAGCCATGCTTTTCTTATATAAAAAAATAGAAAATTCTGTTATTTTAGGTATTTCTAACAAAAATGACTATTCAGATGTCCCAGTGGGCAAATATTTATTATATACTTTATATATGAATTTTTATACATCTATTTTTTTTTAAATGCAAAAATTTCACTGGATTGGGCAGAGATAAATGAACTAGTAGTATATTAAAATATGCTTTGATCTTTAAGATGAGTGCCTTATTTGGTCAAATTATTATTATTTTGGAATCGATTACAATGGCTAACCTTTTCACCTGAGATAAGAGAAGGAAATATAAACTAGTTCGTTTGGTTATGAAATAAAATTAAGAAATGTAGTTATATTAACCTTTGGTGTACCATAAGGATCTACCAGTTTTCGTTTTTGAGTTTCTTCTTTGAGCAATTTGATTTGTAAGCATTAATAGTTCATATATTATTCTTTTTTAAAATCTTCCAAAGAACAAAAAATCTTATACATTTTTAACAGAATAAAATTCACTATCTTGCAAAATTTCTATATGAATCTAATTGATCTCTTTATGAATCAAAGATACATTATGGTATTTTAGGGATCTTATTTTCCCTATATGTTAAGTATTTTCCTATTTTATCATCCTAGGGATTATTTAATCATTATTCATCAATTATTTTTAACAGCTATGCTAAAAAATAAAAAGAAAAATGAAATGGAATCATCTAGAGGGATGATCTAGTAGTGAAATAAATTATCACTGTTACATCATCCTTCAGTTCTGTTATTGTGTTGCCCCCAGTATCATATCTTTGAAAGAAAATATCAGAGAAGTATAGACACACCATTTTTGCAGGGTTTTTTTTTTTTTCCCCAAAGCTTTTGTTAAACATAATTGAGAGTTCTGAATTTTTCATACTGGCAAAGAGAAGAAAATTGACAGAAGAGTTTCACATTATTAAACAAATTAGAAGATGAATACAAAGACACTAATAGCATTATAGACTATAATCATGGTGAAATTGACTTTATAAGAAAAAGCCGACTATAAATTTTCATATGATTCAAATATATTTTCTCAAACTCAACAGTCAATGAGTGAACAATGCACTTTTAAGAAAAAAAGCAAATAAGGCATTCCCATCCAGTTAGTCATTCAACAGGAAGAACTTCATCACAGGGTATTTTGCAACAAGAACTTGGAATATCCCAGTTTGCTAACAGGATGTATGACAGTGTTCTTTCATCCCTTATGATATTTGTGTACTAAAAGTTACTTAGTACAGTTTGTAAGTGAAAAAACGCTTAAGGCAGATGTATATACAAAAGGAACAGGATGAAAAAAGATGATGCAGAAATGAAAACTTTATTGAACTTATAATTCTAACTGGTGTTTATAAATATAAAAATGTTTTGCAAATATGGAGAAAGAAAATAGTCTTCTTTTTGACAAGATTATGAGATGTCAAAGTTTTCAATGTTATTGCATTTTGACAACATAAGTGCAATATGGATAGTTTCAGGATCATTCATAAAGGCTGATGAGCAGATAGTTGCTTTCAAATGACAATACCCATTTTAGGGAAATATGAAATAAAAATTTGAGTTTACTAAGTTTTGATTTTTATTATAATAAAGAACTGCAAACTAGCTACATAATGTGCTACTGCTGCTTAAAAATGTATGCGGATAAATTTTTTAGGAAAATTGTCAATCTAAAGAAAAACTGTGCAACCTACTAGAATGTAATCTGGCTCTAACAGATGCTCAAATGTTTAATCACTTTAAAATAAGTTCTTTTTTAGTCTAAAATCAATTTTATATGTATTAAAACTACATATTATATGTCTCTGAGGTTCAAAAGTCTGGATTAGACTATTCACTAGCTATGACCTTGGGCAACTTATTTAATTTCTTTGAACCTTTACTTCTTTACATATAAAATAAGAATAATGTCTACCTTGTAGGATTTTTGTGAAGGATGAACACTAAATGTAATAAACCTAAAACAATGTTTGACACTGAGTAAGTCCTTAAGAAATGATACTTATTCCTTACAAAAAGCTGTGATGAAATCTGGTTCTTTAGTTTCTCATTAATTTTAACCGTGCTAATGATTTTTCTCCTGGATCTTGTTAACTGCAATTCCTACAGCTTCCCTTCAATCATCAACCAATTAAACTTATTCTATATTCATCCATAACTATTTCCTGAACACTTACTATGTGACAAGGAATTTTAAATCTTTGCTTGATCTTTAATAATAATGTAACTGTTAAAAACATATCAATATCTTTATATATCTTATTGTCTGTATTCCTAGGTAGTAAAATGTTAGAAAACAATGAATCTATGGAAGATGTGGTAATATATAGCACCCCAATATGGATCATCATATAGTAGGTCTTAATGAGGATGAAGATAAACTGTATATTCATAAACTATATCACCATAACAATATGTATGTTCTCTAGCAATATTTTTTGGCTTACTTGACTAAGAAGAGGATCCGAAATTATAGTAAAAGTGAAAAACAGGAAGCAGAACATTTACAAACTATCATGACGATTCTACCAATACTTAAAAATAGCACGCCACTATATATAGTATGACTGTAACATATTAACAAAATAATTTTGCGATGTAACAGGAGAAGAAGTTAAAAGATAAGAGACGAAAAGCTTGGGGAAAAAATGAGAAGGAAATGTGTACATGGAGAGTGGGCACAAATAACAGTGTTTATTATAGATGTATACTCTGTCATTTTTAGACTAAAAGATTTTTTACTGTTACAGTAAAACCAATGAAACACTTATCTCTGACAAATTTTTATCCCACAAAACCAAATAGATGCAAATAAAAGATAATGGAACATAATTTCAATTTTATTCAATAGTAGGAAAGAATATTTCTGCTTAGAACATGCCTGGCTTGGCTCTTCCCTGTACAACAGGAAACAAGATAAAAGGGTAGCCAAAACACTCTTTGAAATTTTTTTTCTGAAATCACTGTCTTATGGCCAAATGTTAAAACTTTCTATGTGATGTAACATATTTCTAAGTAGCTATATGTAGTGCATTAAGGTATCAGTAATACCCCCCTAACCCAAAAATTATCCTTAGAGAGTTAAAGGGTAAAAATCGACACACAAGGGAGTCTAAGATATATATATGCAAAGTCACTTTAAGGATCAGAGTAACAGAATAACACCTGGCAGTATGAACATAATACAAATAGAGTGTGGGGTGTGGGAAGTTAGAAACAGAAGAAAAAGCAAGCAAGCAATATTGGTAATGCCTATTTACATATCCATCTCCATAATATAGATAACCTAACTTAATGCGACTAACCATTTAGAATCATAATTATTCCCCTTAGAGGAAAATAAAAATGTAAGACAGGAATGTAGGAAAAGGACACCAAGCCTAGATTCGAGACAAATCACAGGGCCTGGAAAATTGGTAAGAAGGTTAAGAGCACCTAAGATACTGAGGTGGGAAACATAACTGAAGTCAGAATAATGAATAGGCATAACATAAGCTTCCCCTCCCTATTCCTATGAGTCAATTAAAACAGGATGGAAGGCATATCATAAAAGTTCCATTATAGTTTATTTTTCTCCTAGCTTCTATTTCTCACCTGCTCCCCACTCTGCTTTTCTCATCACTGTTGCCAATGATTGCTATGGTAGAGGAGAAACAGAAGAGAGAAAATAGTAACAGACAATACTAATACACAACACATACAAAAAATAGTAATGCAAGGGAAGGGGAGGAAGGAGAAGAATAAAAATAGTACAGTAGTCTCTTCTTATCATGGTCAACCATGATCCAGAAATATCAAATGGAAAATTCCAGAAATAAACAATTGATAAATTTTAAATTGTGCACTGTTCTGAATATTGTGATGAAATCTCATGTCATCCCCCTCCATCCCACCTGAGATGTGAATCATCCCTTTTGTTCAATGTATGTATCTCCATGTATAGCACCTTAAGCCATTTTGAGAGACAGGGAGCACATTCACATAACTTTTATCAGAGCATATTGTTATACTTGTTCTATTTTA
>NW_011889043.1:2168405-2174446 GCF_000151845.1 Pteropus vampyrus
GCCACTATATATAGTATGACTGTAACATATTAACAAAATAATTTTGCGATGTAACAGGAGAAGAAGTTAAAAGATAAGAGACGAAAAGCTTGGGGAAAAAATGAGAAGGAAATGTGTACATGGAGAGTGGGCACAAATAACAGTGTTTATTATAGATGTATACTCTGTCATTTTTAGACTAAAAGATTTTTTACTGTTACAGTAAAACCAATGAAACACTTATCTCTGACAAATTTTTATCCCACAAAACCAAATAGATGCAAATAAAAGATAATGGAACATAATTTCAATTTTATTCAATAGTAGGAAAGAATATTTCTGCTTAGAACATGCCTGGCTTGGCTCTTCCCTGTACAACAGGAAACAAGATAAAAGGGTAGCCAAAACACTCTTTGAAATTTTTTTTCTGAAATCACTGTCTTATGGCCAAATGTTAAAACTTTCTATGTGATGTAACATATTTCTAAGTAGCTATATGTAGTGCATTAAGGTATCAGTAATACCCCCCTAACCCAAAAATTATCCTTAGAGAGTTAAAGGGTAAAAATCGACACACAAGGGAGTCTAAGATATATATATGCAAAGTCACTTTAAGGATCAGAGTAACAGAATAACACCTGGCAGTATGAACATAATACAAATAGAGTGTGGGGTGTGGGAAGTTAGAAACAGAAGAAAAAGCAAGCAAGCAATATTGGTAATGCCTATTTACATATCCATCTCCATAATATAGATAACCTAACTTAATGCGACTAACCATTTAGAATCATAATTATTCCCCTTAGAGGAAAATAAAAATGTAAGACAGGAATGTAGGAAAAGGACACCAAGCCTAGATTCGAGACAAATCACAGGGCCTGGAAAATTGGTAAGAAGGTTAAGAGCACCTAAGATACTGAGGTGGGAAACATAACTGAAGTCAGAATAATGAATAGGCATAACATAAGCTTCCCCTCCCTATTCCTATGAGTCAATTAAAACAGGATGGAAGGCATATCATAAAAGTTCCATTATAGTTTATTTTTCTCCTAGCTTCTATTTCTCACCTGCTCCCCACTCTGCTTTTCTCATCACTGTTGCCAATGATTGCTATGGTAGAGGAGAAACAGAAGAGAGAAAATAGTAACAGACAATACTAATACACAACACATACAAAAAATAGTAATGCAAGGGAAGGGGAGGAAGGAGAAGAATAAAAATAGTACAGTAGTCTCTTCTTATCATGGTCAACCATGATCCAGAAATATCAAATGGAAAATTCCAGAAATAAACAATTGATAAATTTTAAATTGTGCACTGTTCTGAATATTGTGATGAAATCTCATGTCATCCCCCTCCATCCCACCTGAGATGTGAATCATCCCTTTTGTTCAATGTATGTATCTCCATGTATAGCACCTTAAGCCATTTTGAGAGACAGGGAGCACATTCACATAACTTTTATCAGAGCATATTGTTATACTTGTTCTATTTTACTTGTTAATGTTGTCAATCTCTTACTGTGCCAAACTTATAAATTAAACTTTATTATAGGTATGTATACATAGGAAAAAACATAGTATATGTAGGGTTCAGTACTATCTTGGTTTCAGGAATCCAGTAGGGGTCTTAGAACACATCCCCCATGGATAAGGGGTGACTATGTACCAGCATATGCCGGAAAAAATATTCTGTAGCTGTCTGGCTGTGGGGACCATTCACATGCAAAGAATGCACATAAACTGGTCAGATTAATTACAAGGTTGCTTTTATTCAACTAGATTTTGTGATCAGCTTTTGGTATTTTACTCAGCAACTGAAAAAGTTTGTTCTATTATTTAAAAAACTTGATAGATCCTCTAAAGTTCATTCATAGACTAGTACACTGGGTTGCTTATGCTGGATCTGAATAGACCTGTTAAGACCTAAGTCTAACTGAAAATCATTAATTTGGAAGATACTGATACTGCCAGATGTTGACTACAGACAAGTAAAATACAATCATTTTTTTTGAACTAACACAAAAGATTAAGATATGTAGGGGAGCAATTCCCTCAATATTCTATATTTACATATGTTTGTATACCACTTTTGTGAATACACTTGCAAAGATATATTACAATAATTCTATACAATATCATAAAAGATGAATACATGCAAGTCTTTTGCAGCTCTTTATATTTGTGAAGCTAGTGTTTACAAGATCAGGAAAGGACATAGATGCATTCACAACATTCCACATGAATGAATATTTGATATACTTATGCAAATATCAGTTTACAAATACACATAACTGTACAATGATTGGGATAGACATTGTAATAAAAAGAGACTGGTTACACTAATAATGCCATTTATTAAGTTAGCATAGATTAAATACACACCCAACGTTATATGGTTATTGAGGATGAAGCCAGCTAGGATTCACATCCAGGAACTGTCCACTTGATCACTCTGAACTCAGTGTGAATCACCATAGTGACAGAAACTATAAGATTCTTTAATAAGCCTGACAGGAACATTAGGAGAGGCTAAGAAAATTGATTAGTAGCAAAAGAGGGAAAAAATATGCATTCAAAGGGGCAAATAGTACAGGCTAAATTGGAAAAGGCAGAGAGACTTGCAGAACTTTTAAATCTTTTAAATTTCTGAACTTCATTTAGGGAACATGTTGAATGTCACACACAGAGTAAAAATAGAAAAAGATCTATCACTTAATGATATTCTTAATGTGACGAGACTCATTGGTTTACAGGATAACTTGGTGGAAAAGGATGGCAAACAAGGACAATCTTATTTATCTTCAAAGTTCCAAATGACCATTGTTTTATCTAAAAAGACCTGGGGCAAGTGGCCTATAGCATCCAGCAGAAGTGGGATTGGATAACAGGATTAGAGAAGAGGGTTTATTGCTGTAAGGTGGTAGGAGTAAAGGTTACCTTCTTTCAATTTAAAACACTAGTTCAGCTATGATAGTTACATGAATAACTTTCTTACCTTGTTGTCTATTATGATATCCTTAAAGGCAGAACCCCCACAACATCCCCTTTTTGTACTACCTTTTATTATCTTAAAATGACCCATAGTAGTCCACATAATATCTTGTATATTATATGCTTATTGAATTTAATTATTAACTGAAAGATAAGGTATATTAATTATATTGAATGCCTTCTGTATGATGAGCAGTAGTCTAAGGACTAAGGATAGAAAAAAATATTAAAAAAGTTAAAAAATATTAAATAATATTAAAAAATATTAAAAAAGGATTAAAAAGTTAAAAATTCTTGCTCCCACGGAACTCACATTCTACTGGAAAAAAATAAATATACGCAGGCTAATACATCCATGCAATCGCTTATCATTTATTATGTGCTATGCCCTTGAAAAGAATATCTGTCTGCTGCTTGACAATGAGATTTTCATATACGTTAAATGATTTGTTTTCCTTGACCACTCTCTTCCCTACCCATAGTTAGAAACAAACTATGAAATTATATGTAGTAGATACGCTTGTAGTTTAGTTGGCCTCCCACTACAGACAAACCACATAAGGAGTAACCTTATATTCCACACTTTTGGGAAAAGTTGATTAACATATTGGCTGACCAGTTACCTGTTTCTGTGAAGAATCTGAACTAAGAAACACTGAGATGACCCCAAAACTGAGGTAGTTAAACCAAGTTGGACAACATGCAAGATGAGAGTTGAAAGAGAAACAGAGATTGAGAACACAAGATCACAGAGATGAAAGATTCTATGAGGTCCCAGAGGTGGAAAGAAAAACACTACATCCTCATTTTCCAAGTTTCCAATACTTACAAGGCCCAGTTGAGGATTCAGAGATCTCTATAATAACTTTCTCTTATTTGAGCTACCCCAAACATATTTTTGCCACCTTCAGTCAAAAAAGCCTTGATAAAACCAATAGTAAAGTATCCGCCTGGACAACTATAATGACTGCTCACTATTCTCAATGTAGTTCATTCTGAAACTGTAACCTCCTATCACAATCTCCTTCAGATAGCTTATTCAGATGCCATCCAACCATCCTTTGTCATCAAGTGGGAATGGAGAACTCAGACATACTACTGAGGAGTATAAACTAATGCAACCTTTTTTAGAGGACAATTTGATATGATCATATTGTAAAATGTATATATTCTCTATTTCAGCAGTCCACCATTGGCAATTATCCCCCAGAGCTAGACAAATGCACAAAAATAAAGTTTGTTCCATGTAACATTTTTGTAATAGCAAAAAATGAAAAATTTTGATTGCCTTTCAAATTCTATACAGTCATTAAAAAGAATGCCATGAAATAGATGTTTACAATATACTGTTAATTTAAAATGCAATTCTCACAATGGTATGTATTGTCTGTCTCTGTCTGTCTCATCTCTCCATCTCCTTCCCTCCCTCTCCATATATATATGTGCATGTGTGTATGTTTATATTTTTAAAATCATAATAGTGCGCTCAGGAAAAAATGAGGGAACATGCTTAAAAAAGAAAGCAAGTACCATATTTCATTGCTTCAGGGACACATCTTTTTTCATATTTTAACCTCTCTAAAATTAGGATACCTCATATAATCCTTGTCAGTGAGGCAGTGGTTGTGACATAATTGTCATTATGTATGCAACAAATGAAGAAGAAGTGCCAGCAGCTTGGGAAAAAACTCATAAGACAATAATGGGGCATTCTTAAGAAACATTGCAATCATCAATTCTCTTAATGGTGAAGAGGAAAATGTATGGAAAAACAGGGACACCGACAAGTCTAAATTGAAAGTTAATTTAGAAGACTCTGAATGTGGAGAGATGAACAAATCCTTAACTAATTTATATCACTTATAATTACCTTTTCTCCTATCATAAAAATGATACGTATACACATACACACATATACTCACACCTATATACATTTTTTCCTTCATAAAAAAAGTATAAAGAAGAAAATTCAAGTGGTCCATAATTATATCACCCACATAATTATTTAAGACATTAAAATAGAGCAAAAAAATAAATCAGCTGTTATTCAGATGCTATATTTTATTTGTCCTCTAGCTGTTAGACTATTGTTATTCATAGATTATTGCCTCTGTTTCATAGGTTAATAACTCTACTTCTAAGTTTGTAAAATCATGTTTCTTACATAAATCTCCAAATTTTAACTGGTTATGATTTAGTTTGCAACAGCATTATAAAGAACGGTTAAATTCCCAGGTTAGCTAACAAAAGGACTACTTAACTCAAAATGTACTTTAACATAATAATTGCATATATAGAACCTATAAGCTGTTATGGACTAAAGTGTGTCACTCCCAAAATTCGTTTTGAAGCCCTAACTCCCAATGCAACTGCACTGGGAGAGAGGGCCTATAAAGAGGTAATTAAGGTTAAGTGAGGTCATAAGGGTGGGGCCCTAATCCAACAGGATTGGTGTTCTTATAAGAAAAGGAAGAGGGACCAGAGCCACCCAGTCTGTGGTATTTTGTTATGGCAGCCCAAGCTGACTAATAAAGGTTCTTTGCAGCATCATTTTAAAAAATTAGACAATGTTTTCAGTTTCAACTTGGGACATCCTCACCTGCTATAGTTCTAGCATCAAGAACAAATATTCCCCTTCATTCCTCTATCTGTTGATCAGTAAAACTGCAAGCATTCTCAGTTCCAACACCTCTGGACTTTTTGGCTTTTGTGTCTTGGCAGTGGGAGTGGAGGGCAGGGATGAAGGCTTTGGGATTGGTGTTTAGTGGAGGTAAAAGCAAGAATCATATGAGGTGGAAGACAGGGAGACAGAAAGAGGAATTAAAGAACTCTAGTGGGATGAGAATGAACACAGGAATCAGGATATTTGGGTTTAAACTGCAACTATGCTCTTTACTAGCTATAAGATCTTTGGAAAGTTATTTAACTTCTCTGTGGTTCAGTTTCTTGGTGTGAGATAATAAAAATAATAGATTCTGCATTAGGTTAAATAAGACAGCATAGATGTAAGGGCAGAGTAAATAAATGATGTTTAAAATCGTTAGCTGAATTAAGAGCCTAGTTGCTCTG
>NW_011889043.1:2175496-2241422 GCF_000151845.1 Pteropus vampyrus
TATAAGATCTTTGGAAAGTTATTTAACTTCTCTGTGGTTCAGTTTCTTGGTGTGAGATAATAAAAATAATAGATTCTGCATTAGGTTAAATAAGACAGCATAGATGTAAGGGCAGAGTAAATAAATGATGTTTAAAATCGTTAGCTGAATTAAGAGCCTAGTTGCTCTGATATTCTTATCTATAGTATATATTACTTTTTTAACACAATCTTCCCTCTTAGAGGTATTCAGAAGCAAAGGGTATGATCTTTGAAATCATATAGATCTGTGTTCAAATCCTAACTCTGCCACTTAAAAGCTATATGACACCAGGTAAGTTTATTTCCCTGAGCTTCAGTTTCCAATTCCTTAAAACGAGGCCAACAACGATCACCTTACATGGTTTTTAAAGAATAAGTCAGATCAAGTATGTAAAGTGTCTGACCAAAGCTAAGACTTAATATTATAAAGATGTAATTTTCTTCATAAATTAAGAGCATTCTCAGTCTAAATCCCCATTGAATTTTTCATGCAACCTGAAAAGCTATTTTAAAATTCATCTGGAAGAGAAAATACACAAAAATACCCAAATGAAAAAGAATATCAGGAGAATTTTGGTATTTTATATATATATAGTATAAAATTAAGTAATTAAATTAGTATGGTATTAGCATAGGTATAGACAAATAGATCAATGAAAAATAATGGAGTCCAGAAACAGACCTACATGTATGGAGATTTCACATATCACATATTTTGCATATCACATAGATATTATACTTAATAAAGTGTTGGGCCAAGTGGCTGTCCTTTAAAAACATTTAAATTCCTACCTCATTTCATATACAAAAATAAATCCCAGGAGGATTCATATTCTAAAAGTAAAAAAACAAACAAACAAACAAACAAACAAACAAAAAAACTACCAAAAGAGAAAATATAGAACATTTATAGGGCTCTAAGAGAGAAAACTCAGACGCTATCACTCTTACTATAAAATAAAGTGCATGTATTATATTCTCATATTGCAATTTCTTCCCATCAGCAGGAATGAAGTGAATCCTAATCTCTAATGTGGTATTCTAATAAGTATACAAAAATCTTTGTGAAATTAAAAAACAAATTTAAATAGTCTTTTAAGCACAGAGGAAGACTGTGGCAAAAAATATTTTTGAAAGGCAATTTCTTTCATATTAATACTAAATACAATAAAACAATTTCCTACTGAATAAGTGGAAATAAGTGAATAAGTAGACACCTTAGGGATCTAAGTATTGATTCTTGTGATGTAAGTGCTGAAGGTTACAACCAAACACAACTTAGAAATGTATAAAATACAACAGAAAGTTCAATTTAAAAATAAACATATACAATGCTTCCGTGATTCTAAATTGCATTATGAAGTGAATTTCTCAACTATTCACAATCATTTGCTTAAAACTGATGACATTTTAAAACCTAGACCTTAAAAAAAATCAGAAATAGTAAGTCTAGCTACATTAGGTAATCGGAAGGCAAAGCAAAACTTAATTGCTACGTCAGTCAACTTCTAAAGGTATAATTTAATAATTCAATAAAGAGGAAAAATGTGCTAAGTGGGTTTATTCTTTTTTTCTCTTTTGAATGACAATCTTGGGATTATATTTTAACATGTTGACAAAGTATTTTCAAAAGCTTTAAGTTTTTTATTCATCTTAATGGCTTTCAATTATCACTTGATTTCACAGAGAAAAACGATTTCTAACTTATTTACAGCAGATTCAGCATCCATGAGTCAATCTTGGGAACAGAGGACAGGTACTTCTGAGACACTTCCCATCGTTCTGTTTTTTTCATGAAGATTCCAGTTAAGTTGGCCTCTATCCCTACTATACTTATTTCTAGCTACTGTGCCTTTTCCACCAGACTCAAAATTTCACTCTTATCTTCCCATTCGTGCAGTAAGCAGGTATTTTTTATAAGTTTTAATAACGAATTATACTGTCAGCAATTATTAAGAAATTGATAAGATGTAAAAGTAGCAAAGGAAAGACATGAAGCTACAAAGTTAAAGATTTCTCACTAAAACTTATCCTTACAATGTATCTAAAAAGACTAGACAAGACTTGTTAGATCTACTGGTCTTTACACTAATTCAATTCTTGTCTTAAAGCGAGCCTTCTATGGCCTAATCCCTTAGTATTCACTCTGGCCATTCTTAGAGAACAACGTTTCTATTCCAACCTTCTCTACCTTTTAGAGAGAGGTAGGTCAGTAGAATGGTTAACCTGAGTCTCCGGAAGACATTCGTTTACTCCAGGCTATCATCTCACACTCCTATTTTATTTTAAAAACTCTTCAAACATGATTTATTCTCCGACAAATTCAAAATTACTTTCCACAAAATAAAATTCTGGAAATCTAACAAATGCGAAGCGCTTGATCTGGTGAAAGGAACTGAAAATTCTTCCTTCAAAAGCGGGAAATGTCGTGAAGTCTAATTTCTAAAGAGCGAGATGAAAGACCTTCAAAATTTACAGGTCTGTTTTGGCGGAAAGAAACACTCTGGTCACTAGAAAGGTCGCAAACCCCTGCCTCTGGGTTGAGACGGAAGCGCCCGGTACACTCCCGCCCAGGCAAGGGGCAAGATGCTCCCGGGCTTTCAAGAAGCCGCCGTGGAAGGTAGGCCCGGCATCCTCAGCGGAGTTATCTCACGTCCGGCCCCGCAAGCCCAGCGAGTTCGTCATAAACACGCTAGGCAGAGAGAGAAGCGCGGCCGAGGGAACCGGTCACGCAACTGTCAAACGAAGCCCACCACCCCTTGACAGTCCCTAAGACGACAAGCCTTTGTGGCACGAAACACTCACCAGTTGCCTCAGGATCGCGACTACAACTCCCAGGAGGCTGCGCGGCCGACGGAGCTGCGTCTATCCCAGAATGCAGCAGAGCAGCATCCCCATCCCTTCTTCTTTCTCCGCTCCTCCTACTTCTCTACCCTGCGTCATCCGGGAGGGCGGGAGGTAGGGTGCGGGAGGGACCCCAAGCCTTCAGCGTGCTGCGTCAGACGTTGGGAGGGGGACGGGGCGGGGAGCCGGAGGAGAATGGGAGGACGAAGAGGAGGGGAGAGGGGAGGGGTGGGTAAATAGTGGGCCAAGCAGGAAGATGGCGGCTGTAGCGGAGGTGTGAGCGGACCCGAGTCTCTGCAGCTGGATCTTCTCTTCCTTTCCTCCTCCCCCTTTCCTTCTCTAATTGAGATTGGCATCAAGGGGACTGAGTTCGGGTGGCAGCGCGGGGCGCAGCGCAGGGGTCACGGCGACGGCGGCGCCTGACGGCTGGAAGGGCAGGCTTCCTTCGCCGCTCGTTCTCCTTCCCCGGTCCGCTCGGTGTCAGGCGCGGCGGCGACGGCGGCGCGTGGGGCGGACTTCGTCCCTTCTCCAACACCCTCCGGCCCCGGAGCGGGCACTCTTCCCATCACCATCCCCTGACATTTCACCCCGGGGACTGGGCGCCTCCTCCGGCGCAGCTCGGGGAGCGGGGGCCGGTCTCCTGCTCGTCTGTCGCGCCTCCATGTCGGATAACCAAAGCTGGAACTCGTCGGGCTCGGAGGAGGATCCGGAGACGGAGTCCGGGCCGCCTGTGGAGCGGTGCGGGGTCCTCAGCAAGGTGAGCAATCCGCGGGCCAAAAGCCCCCTGCCCAAACTCACCTGTCGCGAGGCAAGCCGCTGAGGGCGGGGTGGGGCTGGGCGGGAGGTACGGACTGTCCCGGGGCGGGGGCTGCGGTATGTGCCGGGGTGCGGGGCTGAATTCTGCTGCAGAGTGTGCGGGCCAGAGGTGGAATGGGGAAAGGGAGAGAAGATCGTCTTCCTTGCCTGCCCTGTGGTGTCTGCGGCCGCTGAGGACTGGGGAAACGTGTCCCAGCCCCGGATCCAGTTTGGGAGCGGGATGGGCACTGTGACTTGAAACTCAGGGCGGCAGCTGTCCCGGGTATAAGAATCTGGGTTGGGCAATATCGGCGTCCGAACAACTGAGTATGGGAGCGCTGCAGATCGTACCTTTCAAACGAGGTTAGTCCGGAAATGTTGAGCAGAGTAAGGTTGGAGGGTTCTGGGGACGCCGCTGTTTAGAAAGAAGCTGGAGCAGCTAGACTTGGTGCTGAAATCTGAGGTGGTAAACCATGCCAGGTTATATGTAGAGAGAAATCTCAATGAGGAGGTCTTTTGTACTTTTTCCCTCACCCTTTACCCCATTTCAGAAAAGAGCTATTGAATCGGCACGTGATAGGTACAAGAAATATAGTGACTTGGAATACGTCAGAATAGATAGTGACCTCTAGTTCAGGAAGAAGAGCATTATTTAATAATAAAATATTCTTGCAGTCAGAGGTTCAGAGTAAGGAAAAGACATCTTACTTTTCCTGTAGTTTTCAAAATTTTAGCAAAGCAGTCATTCGTAGGACTCTAAGGCTAATTAGTTAAAATGGATGAGGCCCTTTTTGAGAGATGATGAATGTTTTTTTCTTTTGATAGTACATGGAGGGTTTTAGTTTTTTTGTTCTTCGTCTTTTAAAGTTTTGCTGTGAGAAGATCCACACTGCTTCCCCCGCCCACCCACTTTCTGTTAGACTTTTAGAAATGGCTGGAGCTAGCAACCTGGCGAAGGAGGAGCTGGGGCCAGTCTCTCAACAAGCTGGTCACAAGATCACAAGATACTAGGTCATGTGCAGCTACTGGCTATTAAGAAATCACCCTGGTTCCAGTATAAATACTTTGGCTAAACATTTGGACATCTTTTGGAATTGTTTCATATTAGGTTTTTATATTGTCTTCAGAAGGGTGATGAGAAAAGGCCTAAGAAAGGCATGAGTATGTTAGAACGGAGGCTTGAAAAGTGTTAACTCTTATTTGCATAGCAGAAAAATTAGGGCGTGTGTTGATATTATGATCGTTATTGGAATTGCAGTGGAAGTTTTCAGTAAAGCGAAGCTCTCTAGGGTTTCTTTAAAGTACATATATCTTGTAATTTAGGAATCTATCGAACACATTGTGTAATATACATTTTTAGATAGAATTATTATGAAACGGGTCCTAAGTGATTCTGGTAATATCCTTTTTCTTATATGAGATCAGACTTTCAAATTAATATTGTGCTAAGTATTTTACAAAACAAGCTGTACTTTTGGCCTATTGATTATCATTTTGGGATTAGAATGACTGCTGGAGTCAGTGCTCCGAGTATTCATCTTATTTCAAAGCAGTGTAGTTGGTATACTGTATGGAAGTATAGAAGAAAATGAAAGACTATCTCTTTGATATTTAAATGCTTAGAAATGTAGTATTTGACTGTTTCTATGGTAGGTAAATAACTTTAGTTTTGCTGCATACTTAGGTCAATAGGAATTTAGGTTTCGGTATTCTCGATAAAACCTATGAAGGAAATTTCCCTGAAATTTAACAATTTATTGTTATATATAATGTTTTTTTGGAAGCTTTTTAATCAAGAGTATTTAATATTGGTTATGTGTTTTAGAATTTAAAGTACCTGTATATTTTGAGCCCTTTGTATTCACTTGGTAATTTAAACACGAGTTAGAACTCAGCCTCCATCCTTTTCCTGCTATTGAGTAACGTAGTTAATGTAGCAACGAAAGCCTGGGTAATTCGCATGCAGCTTCTTCTGAATTCTCATCCTTTGAGGTTTACTATGTCTTCTATTTCTCCACTCACCTAACTGTTGGCTAAAATTCTTTCCATCTTTAGAGTCCGTCTCAAATACTGTTCTTTCCATGAAGCCTTTTCTTATTTCACCAACCGTTCCAGATCTCCTTCCCTTGAATTCCCACAGCATTTTGTTTGTCACTTGCTTTTTATTCTTATTTTAAATGTAGGACTTTTTTTTCTATTGAAAATATACCTTGCTGGACTATTAGGAGCAGGATTCTTTGATTCTTTTGCAATGCCTAGCATATTGCCTTGTCTCTATTTGTTAAATGGGGAAGAGTGATGAACGTATGAGGGTAGAGAAAGGCAAAAATCTGCCTTCTAGGTGTGATAATGGTTTAACATTCACTAAGTAAAGTGTAGTGAAACTTATATAATGTATTGAGTCCTCTGTAAGAAAACATAAAATTGTGGACACAGAATTCCTGGGGCCACTTCTGTTACTTTAGAAGGGGTCTGTTCTATGAGCTGTGGTGAAGGTTAAACATTAAATATGCATAACTTTGCTTCCAAGTCAGAAAGTACTGTGTGCTTGGTAATGTTCTAAGTCTATTCTTATTTAACCTTAACAACTCTCAAGTAGAGTTTGACAGAGAAAGAGAGAAGATAAGTAACATGACCACAGTCACTCAGTTACCAGCCTTCTGGGGGCAGTAATTGGAAGTGAGGTAGGACTAACCAATTTATATTATAGGCAATGGAGAGTTATTAATCTTAAGTCTTGGAGCTGAAGGTTCAGTGAGATTAATACGTAAGATAAGAAAGCAAATATGCTTAATAAGTAAATAAGATTATGTAAGTTATGAAATAAAAAGTAGAAGTTACTTGATATAAGGTTATTAAGCCTTCTCAGGGATCCAGGAACCTGGTAATTTGATTGGATTGATTAAAAATAGAGAAGAGGAGACAAGTGTAAGGGTTTAATATTAAAAAAAAAAAAGATGACTATGAGCTGGTGGTGGGCTGTAAAGATTGAGAAGGAACCGTCAGGTACTGAGTATCGCCTATGAATATAGTAGGTGTCTTCATGATTTTATTCACCCATTCAAATAATAGGCAAACTGACACTCAGGAAAGTTAAATAACTTGTCAAAACTCCACACAACTAATAAAGTAATTGAGTCTCTGATTTTGTATCCACTATTCAGTCCTTATAGCACATGAACCTTTAGTTAGGTTTGAGTCTAAATGACTGTGAGAGTCAAAGAAATAGCCCTTGACTAATAGTCTAGAGTCAAGAAAATGGGAAGGAACATAGGGAGTACTCCTTACAGGAGGAGGTGAATTCAGTTTTGTATGTAAGCATCATTATTTCAAGTTAGAGTCTAAGTGTTGGTAAGTCATAAGGAGTTAAAAATAAGGAAATGGTGATTAAAGAGCCCTTAGGAAAGAATGAGTTAAATTGCCAACATGAATGAGCTCTCAAGGAGGAGTTGTAATGATGGGACTTAGAAGATTTAAGACCTGAACCATCTCAAGCATGCTGAATTAGGGAATAAGAAAGTAAAGATTTCCCGAAGCCAATGCAGTACATATATTTTTAACAATCCATTTTGAATTAGTTTTTGGCAGATAGTTTTGGAATTGTGTATACTTAAAACCCTCAGAGCATAAAAATATGCAAAATCTAGAATTCCCATAGAGGTTACATTTCTGCCATTGCAAGTTTATTATGATCTTCAGTATACAGCAAGACTTTAGCAATACAAAAATCATTTATACTTATTGGAAACCAATAATCCAAATTTTTGAAAATCAGTTTTATATCTGTATTACTTTTGGGTTTGAAAACTAGTTCTTCAGAGGAACTTGGAAAATGAATTAACTTTTTAAAATATGAAATATTGAGTACTGTGAAGGAAAAAATGAAGTGTAGACTTACTAAAGATTAATCTAGTATTTTTACTTTGATGTAGTTATGAACATCATAAATTTTAACATAGAAGTAACTTAGAACAGAAGTACAGTTTTGGCCATGATTGGCTTCATACTTCTGTTGATTTACAAGGTTTCATGGAGTACTTGTTATAGGAAAATGAGAGACTGTATAATTTATAACCAAACTAACTTTTCTATTGAATATATTAATTATGGTAGAGACCAAAATAATTTAAGTGTCATGAAGGTGGTGAAGAGGGGAGAATGAAAGTACACAAAGACCAAAGCATAATTTTTTAAATTAATTTTTTTATTAAGGTGACATTAGTTAATAACATAAATTTCAGGTGTACAACATTATAATTCAGTATCTGTATACTCTAGTGCATGGTCACCACCAAAAGTCTAATTTCCATTCGTTACCATAGATTTCACCCTTTTTACCCATTTTGCTACCCATTTCGCTTTTCTCAAACCTCCCTTCCCCTCTTGTAACGACCATTTTGCTATCTGTATCTATGAGTTTTTGTTTTGTCAGTTCATTTGTTACTTTTTTTGTTTTAAATTCCACATGAGTGAAATCATGTGGTTTTTGTCCTTTTCCATCTGAGTTATTTCACTTAGCATAATACTCTCAAGATCTGTCCATGTTGTCACAAATGGCAGTATTTCATTTTTTATGGCTTTACTACATCTTTTCCATCCATCAGTAGACACTTAGGTTGCTTTGATATCTTGGCTATTGCAAATAATACTGTAACAAATAGAGTGGTACATATGTCTTTTTGAATTAGTGTTTTCATATTCTTCTGATAAATACCCAGAAGAGGAATTGCTGGATCATATTGTAGCTGTATTCTTAATTTTTTGAGGAACCTCCATATTGTTTTCCATAGAGGCTGCACCAGTTTAACATTCCCAGCCAGCAGTGTATGAAGCTTCCCTTCTCTCCATATCCTCTCCAACATTTGTTATTTCTTGTCTTTTGATAATAGCCATTCTAACAGGTATAATATCTCATTGCAGTTTTGATTTGCATTTCCCTAATAATTAGTGACGTTGAACATCTTTTCATATGCCTACTGGCCATCTGTATGTCTTCCTTGGAAAAATATCTGTTCAGATCCTCTGCCCATTTTTTAATCAGGTGGTTTTGTTGTTGAGTTGTATAAGTTCTTTATATTTTTTGGATATTAACCCCTTATCGAAAGTATCATTTGCACGTATCTTTTACCATTCGATTGGTTGCCTTTTTGTTTTGTTGATTTCCTTTGCTGTGCAGAATTTTTAACTGAAATTTGCTTCTCTTTTATTCCTCAAATGTTAGAGAAAAAGTGTTATATTTATCTATTTGTTTTATTTATAATTTTTAAAAAATTACTGAAATTCATTATACAATCTAGAAAACATAAACCTTCCACATTTTATAATCATTTTTACTATTTATAATTACATTATAACATTTCACATTTTGGTTTTAAAATTAGATTCATTTGCTGTTACAGAAAGTTTGAATTTCTAAAATATTGACTTCTTTGTTTTTCTCTTCCCTCCCCTCCCCCTACCCCTAGTGGACAAACTACATTCATGGGTGGCAGGATCGTTGGGTAGTTTTAAAAAGTAATGCTCTCAGTTACTACAAATCTGAAGACGAGACAGAGTATGGCTGCAGAGGATCCATCTGTCTCAGCAAGGCTGTCATCACGGTAAGCTTCTGTTCTCTTTCATTCAACAAATATTTATGAAGCATCAGCTACACACCAAGAAATATTCTAGGTGTTTGGTATACATCTGTGAACAATAAAATCCTTGCCCTCATAGAGCATACAGTCTAATATTTTTTAGGGTGTTTATTACTGCATTATATAGACATGTAATATTTACCTATTTATTTAAGGCCTTCAGAAAAAAAGATATTAGAAGGCTTTGTATATGTTGAGATTTGGAACAGTTACTTGGCAGGTTATTGAAAATATTAAGGTGGGAAAATTAAAAAACATATCTTAACATTTTAAAATTCTAACTTAAAATATATAAATCTATATTTGCCAACTTTTTTATATAGAGCTAACACCATCCCTTTGAATGTGGAGTTGAGAGTTGTTCTTGTGTAAACTATATCCATAATGCATGATTTACAATTTCCAGTGATTTGCAAAGTGAAATAAAAGCTTAAAGATACTTTTGAAAGACCCTAAACATAGGTTCTTTTTTGCTGTTTATGATTTTCTTGCTGTTTATGATTTTCCCTACTGTTTTACAGATGTCTCACCTTTATCTAATTCAGTACCTTTCAAAAGTATGAGTCACCTATATTGAGTAATCTATTTAGTTTTCATTCAACATAGTTTACATAGAAATAAACCTTCTATACTTGTACTCCTTATGCTTACATAATGTTTAATTATGTAAAGAATAGAAGTAAACTGGCATAAGTAGGTTTGGGAACAACAAACTGACTTATTAAACATATAACTCAACTAGTGAGATCAGAAATGACTGAATATGTTAAAAACAGCATACTAGTTGAGAGTGGTCAGTATGCCATAGCATATTTATTTAATAAAGGGCAGAAAAAGTTGGTTAAGGCACGTCAGTTTAATAGAGGTCAATTAAGGTAGCTATAGTAGTTAAAATCTAAAAATGGATATGTTAAAACTGAATCATAGATTTTACTGATACATTCAAAGAGAATTCACATTATGATAGAATTTATATTTATAAAAGTAAAAAGTACTTTGGATTTGTGTTGATATCTAAATCTGACATATTATGTTTATGGTTCACATTTAAGAAAAATCTTACAGTATTTTCCCATCATTTTTCATACATTCTGCCCCTTTTGGATATTCAGAGTTTGAAAACAAGCTTAGTTGAATACTGAGATGGAAAAACATAGATAAATTATTTGGAAATATTAAGAATGAAAGTACTATCTGTTCTTAGGTGCAATTTTAAAGATATATTTTGAACATAAAGGCTCAGTACTTTGGTGTGTGGTATATTATAGTATATTTTGAAATTGTATCTAGTTTTGTATTTTAGGGTTTTCTCTTAAGATAAAACATTATTCATGCTAGAAGACAGAATCGTGGATAGAAATGTCTTATTTGAAATGTCTTTCATAGGTTCTTCCTCTCCTTCCTTCTTTGGCATATTGTCAGATATTTGTTATAATGCTGGAGTCTTTGAAAATAATGTGTTGATGGCTGATGTGAAAATAGGAAGGAATGAAATTTTACCTTTTTTACTAAGTAGTAGTATTCTTAGGATACCATGTTAGTTTATGTAAAGTTAAATATAGTTATCCTGTCTTGAATTATGGGCTATGATAGTAGTGCATGTCTTATTTTGGGAAAAGAAAAGTTTTTAATAAACATTTACATTGAGTCTTTTAAGGAGTAAACAACATGTTAGTAGATTTTTTTTGTTATATCTGTATTGGCATGCAGGATTGGTAGGACAGTGAAATAATTTGAATATTTTGAAAGGAGGGATTAGGTAGAGACCTGATAGAAATGTTCACTGGACTATTCACTGGACTTAGTAGTAGTAGAGAAGGCAGAAAGATCAATGAGGCAGCAGAATTTGAGTGATAGTCTTAGATACAGTGGAACAGATCGTAGGGAGAAACACAAGCATTTATATTCCTGAATTCCTTCAACTTTCAGTCTGTTCTTTGCTTCATGGGCTTACAGGTTCAGTGTTACATATTTCAAAGAAATTACAAAATATAACAATTCAGGAACTTCTCAGAATAAAATTTACAAATAGAATATGTACTTGAGTTAAATTTTTAAAATGTAATACTAATCTTAAGTAGGCATCCTTTGCTTTTCTTAAATATAGGCTAATTATATGTAGACAAAAAATAATCATCGATGTTGAATTGATCACATGACACCCTTATGAAATTGATAGTATTCATATATACAGAAATCAACACTTGAAGATTTGTGACTTTACTGTGATCATTCATTAACGTATATTATTAGTTGGTGAACCTAGTGTTTGAGCCTGCCTTTTCTTCTTTATTTTTTTAAATTAAGTAATTAATTAAATTGAAGAAATGATTTAAATTTCCCACCCCGCCCTATCTACCTTCCCCCCTCCCCTCTGGTAACCACTAGTCCATTGTCCATGGGTCTCTGTTTGTTCTGTTCATTTGTTGTTTTTAGGTTTATATCCCACATATACGTGATATGTGATTTTCAACTTTTTCAGTCTGGCTTATTTCACTTAGTATGATTATTTCGAGGTCCATCCATGTTGTTGCAAATGGCAGTATTTCATCTCTTCTTATGGCTGAGTAATATTCCATTGTATACCTGTACCACAGCTTCTTTAGCCAGTCATCTATCGTAGGATACTTCGGTTGATTCCATGTCCTGGCCACTGCGAATAATGCTGCTATAAACATTGGTATTGAGCCTGCCTTTTCTGTTAGAACCTAATTCATTGTTAACTTCACTCTTATTTTAGTTTACTAATTAAGTAATTCTTAATTTATTCAAATCATGTCCTTTGGCTATGTCATAATAAATTGGGTGAAATACTTCCAAAGAACAAAATATTTCCTGAGAGAATTTATTCATTTCCTGGAAATTCTTAATGTGAAGATTTAGCTTTTTATGTTTTTCCACACGACTAACCATGTAGTCGAATACTATTAATTGAATAACTCATCTTTTCCCTACTGGTTTGCAATGACAACCTTTATTATAATATATTCTTATGTGTATTTGAGAGCATTTCTGAGCTCTCTTCTGTTCAGTTGGTTTGTGTACTCCTTCTTTTTGTACCGTGTTTAAAATTATATTGCTAATATTATATTAACCAGTTCCTTAAACTGCTAATGTTCCTTTTGTGAAGATAAAAGAAGTGGTTAATTTGCAGTTACTGAAATTAGAAGATCTTTTGGGAATTAGGTAGGTAGATATTTTGGTTTCATGTCTTTAGAATTGGTATGCGTAAATTCTGTATTCCCAAATCTCACTGTAGATATCTGACTCTGTATACTTAATATCTTTTAGAACTTCTTTAGTTACCAAATAAATGGAATTTCTATTATTAACATGTTTGTTATAGGGAAATTTATTCAACAGTTTCATGCTTTAATATTTTCAGAAAGAAAATCAAAAGGCAGTAAGTAAAAATGTTTATTGCTAGATTAAAAAGAATATTAAAGCCAAATAGCTTTTAGGTAAGTAAAAGTTGGAAGAGAAGTAGTTGGAAGATCTTGGCAAATTTAAAGAAGCCAAGAGAGATGTAAAAGTCAGGGAAGGAAGTGTTCAAAATAAAAAATTTTAAGTGACAAATAAAGAATAGTCTTATTTAACAAGTTTTTCAATGTGGAATTGTAAAGGAAAAAGTTATGATAGATGTTCAGCAAATTGGATATCACCAAGTTGAGTAGTGCCATGAATAATCATTATATAAGGAATTCCAGATTTGTGAGAAATCTAAGAAGTTGGCTTTGTTATCAAGTGTGCAATTTTCAATATTGAGTTGTATTAGTAAGAACTGAAGGAAAGAGAGGAAGGCATATGCAAGAAATAAAAGCACTAGATAAGAAACTAGTTGATAATTCTCATTTGAGAAGCATTTGTCAGTGAATTTCTAAAGAACTTAAAAGCTTATACTAGTAAGATTTATGCCTTGAGAAGCTAATATCTTCTCAGCAGTTCATTTAGAAATATCTTTAGATAACTTAAATGTGACTCTAATAATGTAACTTGACTAATTTGAATATAGTAAGAAATATTTTAAATATTTGGTAAGAGATTTTGAAATAGGGAAAACATAAAAAAGGGTACCAGTTGAAATCTAAGACCCAGAATGTTAAAATAACTTGCCCAAAATTATACAATTACAAAATACATTCATTAGTTTGCTAGGGTTGCCATAATAAAGTACCACAAACTGGGTGGTTTAAAGAACAGAAATTTATTGTCTCACAGTTCTGGAGGCTAGTGGTCCAGATCAAGATATTGTCAAGGTTGGTTACTTTTGTTATTTTTGATGATTTGCTGGTAATCTTTGACATTCCTTGGCTTATAGATATATCACCCTGATTTCTGCATTCATGTTCACACAGTGTTCTCCCTGTGTGTGTATCAATGGCCAAATTTCCCCATTTTATTAAGACACCAGTCATATTCGATTAAGAGCCTAGTCTACTCCAGTATGACCTCCTCATTCTGACTAATTACATTTCCAGTTACCCTATTTCCAAATTAAGTCACAGTCTAAGGTACACAGGTTTACGGTTTTGACATATAAATTTGGGAGCGCACAATTAAACCTGTGCACAAAATGTCAGAGTTAAGACTGGAACCCAAGTCTCCTGATACCCATCTGGTGTTATTTTGTCACATGTCACTGAGCATAGGAAAAATGCATATTGATGCATTTTATTTTATGTAAGACTTGCAGGAATGCAACTGTTAAATATTTATAAAGCAGCTCTTTAAAATTTGTGATTTACTATTTATCGTCTTTTGTTAAATCTGTGTAATAAATATGGTCTGTATTTTAGCATTCAAGTTTCCTTAAAACAAGGAATACGCATAATTTTCTGGATTTGCCTACTTGGAATAGTTAGCAAGAGGCTTGTTTTCATAGTTTTTTTGAAGGTCTTTTAAGCTTCACATATACCAGTTTTTATTTAGTGTTTTTTATTTAACATTTTATCGTAATTTCCAAAGTGCTTAAAATATTATCCAGGGGCTCGGAAGTCAAACCTAAGTTTAGATCTTAGCTCTGCTTCTTATGGCCAGAAGTACCTTTGGGCAGATTACTAAATTTCTCTGAGCCTCACCTTCTTAAAGATTGGGGCGGGGAGGGAGGGTGGATAAGATCTAAGTATGGAATGTTTGAACAAGTATTGAATGTAATAACATAAAAGCACTTGCACAGTTCTTGGCACATAGTAGGCATTCAAATTTTTTGTTTATTTTGTGAAATGTTTGTATTGGAAATCATGAAATTTTAAGAAAAAGAATAGAAGCTGGCAAAGCCTTTTATTACAGGAGGCAAAGTTGTAGGTGACTTTAGAGCCAAGATATATGGCATGTCATATTTGAATAGATTCTCATGCATTTTCTGTAAGCACGTTTCTTCTACCAAGTGGTTCTATATCGGTATACATCTATAGTGATATAGATAGATATAGTTATATATATAGTTAATTTTTAAATATGCTTTCTGCATGTTCCTGTTTTTTCCTTGTTTCACTTTTTTTAAAGAATGATGTGCCTTTTTAAAAATGATTTACTGAGGTATAATTTATATTAGTAAAATTCACCCTTCTTAAGTGTATAATTATAGTTTTCACAAATGTGTGCAGTCATGTAATCAGGATATAGGCAATTTCCATTACCCCAGAAAGTTCTCCCCTACCTCTTTCTGTAGTCAGTTCTCTCCCCATCCCAACCTCTGGCAACTACTCTTCTTGTAGTTTTGCCTTTTCTAGAATGTTATATAAATGGAATCATACAGTATGCAGCTCTTTGTGTCTGGCTTTTCATTTCATAATGCTTTTGAGTCATCCATGTTTATGCTTGTATTCCCAACTTGTTCCTTTTTATTACTGAGTACTATTCCACTGTATAGATGTACAACAGTTTGTTTATCTGTTCACCATTTAATGGATATATATTTGTTTTCAGTTTGGGGCCACCATAAGTAAGCATGCTGTAAACATTTGCTTATAGGGTTTGTGTAAACATGTGTTTTTATTTCTTTTGGGTAGATACCTAGGAATGGGATTCCTGGGTCTTATGGTAGATTTAAGTTTAACTTTATAAGAAACTGCCAAATGGTTTTCTGAAGTGGCAGTACCATTTCATATTTCTGCTAACAATGTTCGAGAATTCCAGTTGCTCAACATTTTTGTCAGCACTTGCTTTTTTTTAATCTTAACCATTCTAGCAGGTGTATAGTGATATCTCATTGTGGTTTCAGTTTGCATTTTCCTAATGACTAATGATATTAAACATCTTTTCATCTGCTTGTTATTTATATCTCTTTGATAATATGTCTGTTCAGATTGTTTCTGTTTGCTTTCTTAATATGGAGTTATTAAAGTTCTTTATATATTCTGGATACCATAATTTTTATGAGATTTGTGTTTTTTATAATCAGACATGTGTTTGACAATTATTTTCTCCCAACCTAGCATATTGATTTTTGTCACTATAATCAGAAAATTATGTTTGAATGTATATTCTGCTGATTTTTTGCTCTGAATTAGGAGCCCTTGAAGTCTGTTTATTTCCTAGTATAGTTTTAGAATTTTTTTAATTTTTACTTTTCAGTTTGAGTTTAGAGTTGCATAGTGTTGTTTAATTAAAGCAACAAAGCCTTAGATTTTAAATTACCCTTTAACAACTCATCTTGTCAGTTCACAGGGGAAGTTGATATTGCTGTTGAGCTTCTTCATTGGAGTGAATACTGTGTAGATTTGACCTGTCATTTCTTCAGTGAAGGAAGAAAACCATGGCTGATAGAAAATGAGATATTTTCTTGGTTCCCAAGTTAGAGACTACATAGTAATCCAACAATATTTTCTTGTAAGAATATACTCCCACTAGCAAGGATTCATCACTTTAAAAAGATCACTTATAAATTGACTATAAGGAACTAGGAAACCAAGAAGCCATTACCATTTGCAGGTCACCCAGAAGTTAAGGTGGTCTCTAAAGTGATAATGTCTTGAGAGCAGAAGACAGGATTGAGTAATGATTCCTGGAAACTTAGATGTAAACCAAATTTCATAAAGTAAGTTTTCTTATGCTGTGAAAGACTTCAAGTGGTTTCATTTGGCTTTTTAAAGAGTAGGGAATTCACTTGTGTAAAGATGTATCTACTTTATTTCCTTGCCCATTAAACAAAAATTTTTTTTTAACCCTAAAAAGGGAGAACAGGTAAGGGACAATAGAAGATAGCATTTTAGAAGCTAGAAAACATGTAGACAAGTGCTAAGTGAGTTAGTAGATCTGAAAAATTCAAATCCTAAGTAATCAGTAGGGAAAGCTTAGAACTAGATTTACATCACAATCACATAAAACTTTAACAGTACCCGATACCTTTTGAAATAAGAATTTGGGAGTGGAAGTTGTTCAAAATAAGGAGGATGCATTGAATATCAGTTTAAGAAGCAGTCAAATACCCAGATTTTTCTCCCCCTACTTTGGGCAGTTGGGTGATTGCCCTACCCCTAACCTGACCAAAGATGGGAGGTTTATTCTACAGAGAAGATAAAATAATGGTGTCAGGGCTGGAGACTGGGGGAATAGGCATTAGACAATTGAGTAAGGGATTAAGACAAGTATGCAAACTGGATACTGAGACCTCATCCCATCCCAAGAGTTTTAATATTTGAACAGCGAGAGCACCAAGAAGAGAGAAGAGGAGAAAGTAATTGTCAACGAAAGAATACAAGAAAAATTTGTAGAAATGACATGAGTTTTTACACTGAAAGGGCCAAAGAAGGCAGACCGGCCTGATAGATGAAAAAAGACCCATATTAAAGATACACCATTGTGGTGCATCAGGCAACTGGGAAGAAGATTCTGGATGTTTCCAGAGGGAAAAAGATCACAACAGAGGGTAAGGATTCAAAATGACTATGGACTTCTAAAGAACAACACTAGAAGCTAAAATGCAATGAGCCATACCTTCATTTTTCTGAAGAATTATTTTCAACACTGAATTGTGTATCCAGCCAAACCATTAAGCAAGTATAAGGGCAGAGAAAAGCATTTTAAAATACAAAGGTCTTAAAAAATTAACTCCTTGTCATTTTTTTTATAATATCTTACTTTAGAGATACATTGTCTACAGACGGAATATTTGTTGAATTTGCTTCAAAATAATCCACTTGGGAGGGTGTATATTGGAGAGGGCTTGTAGATGAAACAAGAGTAACCACGAATTAATAACTGTCAAAGCTGAATAGTGGTATGTGGAGTTCAGCATTCTGTTTATTATTTTTGCATATATTTGAAAATTCCCATAATGAAAAGTAAAATACACACATTCAACAAACCTTTCTTCTGGAAAATGTGTTCCATCAAAACAAGGAAGTATTAAATAAAGAAGATATGACAGAGGACATTGTTCTCAAAGTGTGATCTCCAAGCCAGTAGCATCAATGTCCTCTGTGAACTTGTTAGAAATGCAGATTATCAAGCCCACCTCAGACCTAATGAATCAGAAACTCTGGAAAATGAGGCCCAGCATTCTGTCTTAACAAACCCTCAAGTCGTTTGACGTTGCTAAAGTTTGATGACCATTTTAAAGCAAGAAAAATAGCTGTGCTCAGATAATGAATGGATATGACTGGTGGTTTAGTCCATCTCATTTTCTTAACTGCTGTATCAGACAGCACAGGTTTAGATGTTAAAGCGTATTGAAAATTAAGAAATTGAGGGCTGCCTGAATCATGGTGCATTTTTTATTTTAGGGTAAGAATTGAAAGCAGGATTTTGTTTATTCAGAAATTCCCAAAATCAAGGTAAAAATAAGAGACAAACTACCGGAGGGTACATCACATCAATATGAAAAGACTTGAATGATGAATACTTGAAATTTGCCTTTTTAATTTGCATTATTTTCCCGAAACCCTACAAGGTAGGTTTACAAACAAAAAAGGAAAGCAAAGGCTTGGGGATGATATTATCCAATTGAGGACCATGAAGTTATTCAAACTGATCTTGTCTGGGAACCTGTTCTCAGGTTTTACTTTCTTAAACACATTTTTAAAGTAGCTTTTATAATTTTAGCATTTTATAGGGTGATCTGGGAAAGTTTCTTTGGCAAAGTAGTACCATATTTTAATGAGTTTGATGCCACCAAATTTAAGATGCATCATTATTTTATATGTCACATTGCCAATTCTAGTTGATATCATTTGTTATTTCAGAGATGTAAGAATGGGGGTGGGGGCTACAATGGGTGAAATGGATATTTGAATAGAAATCTCAAGGAAGAAAAAGAATCAGGGAAGAGGTGACAGTAGGAAGGAGCAGCAGTCGAAAAGGCCCTCCAGGACTAACGGCAGGAACTCTAAGGAGACCTGTATGTTTGGAGTCAAGTATAAAAGGGGGAAAGTAGTAGTAAAAGAAGGCAGAGGTGGTGAGGCCTGATTATATAGAGCCTGTGGGTCATTTTAAGGACTTTGACTTTTATGCTGAGTGAGATGGGAAGTTACTGGAGGCCTGAGCATTTCCTTATAACAGGATCACTTTTGGCCACTCTGTTAAGAGTAGATTGTAGGAGGCAGGGACCACAGTAGGAAAACAGAATCAGGCAGCCTTAAGAGGCTATTACAAATAATCCAGATGAGAGATGATGGTGGTTTGGATCACAGTTGTGGTGGAGATTATGAGCAGTGATTGGATTCCAGATTTATTTAGAAGGTAGAGCTGACAAGATTTGTAGATTTGCTGATAGATGTGAGAAAAATGAGGAGTCAGATGATTTCAGGTCTAAGCAACTGGTAGTTACCATTTACAGAAATTTGGAAGCCTGTAAGAAGAGAAGTTTGGGGAGGCAAATCAGATGATCAGTTTTGGATATGTTGAGATGCATCTTAGGCATTCAAGAGAAGATAAGAGAGGAGACAGTTGAGTAAAAGTTTGGATGTCAGGGAAGAAGAGGGCCTTTTGATTTAGTAATCATTTATGTTGCCTGCCCCCTACCCCAATCTTTTCTATAAAAGATTGGCAAAATGGTGGTTTTTTAACTCTGCAAACTTCCTTCCACATTTATCAGTCAACATTCTACTGTTAAAAAGAAAAAAAAAACCAACCCTCACTTTTTGTCCCATTTGTTAATAGAATGGACTCATATTTCTGATTTATGTAATGGATTATATAATCCATCCCTGTGCTTATGTATTTTGATGGTCAAATTGTCCTAGATTTGGCAACTGGAAATTCCTTCAAGCTGTTTTCTTGATCCTTTTGATGTACCCCTAAAACCCCTTCCCCCCTCACCCACAGCACTTCCTTACTTTTAGGCTCAAGATTTTCAAAGGTTCTTTGATATACCTTACCTGCGCCAGTCCTGGAATCAGCCATTTCTCTGAAGAGCCTTGGTTGCTTTGGGTAGGGAATGGTATCAGATTGGAATGGAAATGGGAGTCTTACTTCTTACTTTTGCCTTAATCTTCTCTTCATATTTTAAATATTGTACCCTTTTCTTCAGCTTCCCTTGATAGTCCTTAGTCCAGGGGCTCCTTTAGTTAAAAATATTCAGATAGAAAACTTCTAGTCTTCTGCTAGAGGGATAATTTGCCATTTTTAGAGATGGTTTATAGGCATACTAAATGTTTCTTTTTTTTAATCGGTACTTTTGTTTGTAGCTTCATAGGAACCTGGAGCTTCATATCACTGATTCTCATTTTTTCTGTCCCTCTTTGGCACGACATAGCATACTACTTAGTTCTCCTTGCTGCACAGTTAGGTTTCCTTAGTTGCCTGTGACATATCAATTTGCTCATCTTTTTTCCATTTTCTAGAAATTGATTGAAATCTCTTTTTTGCTGTCCTTATTTCTTAGTCCTAGTTTAATGCATTTTCTTATCATTTAAATGGGCTTTAGTGAGTAAGTAGAGGTGAATATATCGATTCTACCATATTTAAGTACACGTTCTACATATTTTCAAAACAAACTTTTGTCCTTTAACAAAAGTATTGTGATTTATAGAAAATATATAGGTAAGCAAATGAAAACAATTAGCACTAATTATACAGTTTAATGGTAGTTACTGTTAATTTTTCATGTCCTTTTTTCCATACACTAACTTTATCAAAATAGCTGTATAATATTCCATAGAGTAGGTATCCTATTCTGCTCTTTTTTTTTTTTTAGATAATCTTATTAGACCTTTATCTTATTGAAATGAACTTCTATGAACTTATCTGTGATATATATGCATATGATCAGGACATGGGGGTAAACAATAAGGCAGTCAGAAAAACTCAAATTTTTAAAAATAAAAGATTTTAAAGAATATCCCAGAGGAGATCTTGGTAGTTCAGGTTGAGTAGGATTTAATTTCATGGAAGCACAACTGAGAGTAGAAAACGTAACTATTTGTACTATAATTTTTCTAAAGAAGGACTATTGCTATATCATATAGACTTTCAACCTACCCTGTTTTCAGCCTCATTTGTACGTTTGAGGTAATAGACAAGAGAAAGCTAAGTATGGAAGAGCTCAATAAGCAGTATCAAAGGAAGACTCAGTAATCATAGCATTTAGAAAAGAAATTTGCTTAAAAAGTTTGCAAGGAAATACAAACTTTAGAACTGATTTCCCAATTAAAAATACTATAGATACTTAAAGAAAGAAAGTAAGATTATAGAGTTTATAGCTATTCTATTCATAGTAGGAAAAAACAGAGTTTTTTAATGTAATTGTATCTTCTCAGGTCATGATATATCTTCAGATACCGTCTTTGCAGAAGTCAAGGGTAAAATTGTTTTTCGAGAGTCAGTAAATTATAGGAAAGGCTTGAGCTTTTTTCTTATTTGAGGAACTTGGAACTAGATAAGGTAATCCTGGATGTTTTGTTTGTTTACAGAGTACAAAGTATTTTTCTCCCTGACTTTTGGATATGATGTTCATACTTCATAAGGGTGGCAATGAAATGCATCAGTTTTGCCTCCAAGGAAGAGTATTATACCCCTATTATGGAAGTTTTTCATATAATTTTGATCTTTATCCCATGTTTATTTCTTCCTAATAGTTGTCAGGGCTTAAGACTAGGGTAAGACCAGTGAGGGACTAACCTCACTCATGAAATTTAGGAGAGCAACAAAAAACTCAGTAATCAAGATAAATGGTATTTTAATGTATTTTTTAAAAAAATTAATGCATACTAAGCAAAATACCTATAGCGAACAAAATATCAAAAATCAAAATAAAGGCAGGATCAGTTGTGTTCGAATGAAGCAATCTATCATATTGGTGGTATGTTTATCTTTATTTTGAGATATGACGTGAACTTTATTATCTAGACTTCAATTTATTCTCTTAAACACATCCTTTTAACAAATCTCTCATTTTTGTTACCCTGTAGACTTAATTTTCCCTTTTTCCTTTTTCGGGATTCAAGGCTTCTGTGTTATTCACAGACTCTTTATCATTTGATAATTAGTACATCTGTCTTTTATGCCTACCCCTCGGATTGCTGATGGTAGAAATGACTACTTTGTGTACATTTTCTGCCAACTCCATTTCTGTGAGTAGGTATTGCAATACTGCGATATTCAAATGAAATTTTCAAATTATTTAATTCCTACTTTCTAGATTATTTTATTGCTTTGTATGTAACTTTTCATCTATTAAAAGCTTAAACTTCTCCACATTTCCAAACTTTGAAACATAGTGGAAAGAGATAATAATTTATAGACTTGGCAGATTTAGTAATTTGGCAAATTTTTCTTAAGTTGATTTCAGACTTTGTTAAGTCACTGACATCCAGAGGAAGCTTAGTGGTAGGTTCCTGCTTTCAGGAATATTTTAAATGCACTCATTGGAAAATCATGAGGAAATTTTAAAGATATCAAAACTGGAAAAGTTTGCCGGAGAAACTAATAAATTTTGAACTATATATATTAACTTTCTTTATTTCCTAAAGCTTTAATGAGGTTACTGAACATAATACAAAATGTAAAACATTTTTAGGACTAGTAGCTAGAAATATAATGAGAATAATTATGAAGTAAAAGGTTAAAAATCTCTGGGCTCCTTAGAACAGTAGTCTGATGAGTTAAATTATTTACTTCTTCAGATAGTATGTATGCTTCCCTTTCTCCAAGAAGCTTTTCTCAATGACTGGACTCCATTCTTAAGATTTCTGAATATTTGGCATTTTGTTAAATTTATAGTCATTATTGTACTTATGAGTATTAAATGTTGTCTTTTATGTGTTTCTGTGTTCATAATTACTGAAACAGGGTATGCATTGTCTTGTTTTTTTTCCTTTTGCTTTGTTCTCACACACCCTACCTCCTACTATCGTCCTAACTATGATGCCCAGTAATTCAAAAAATGTTTAACTTGTATAGTTTAGCCAGTCAGAACCATAATTTTTTATCTTTATCTTAAAAGAAAAAAAAAAATTGTTTCAGAGGCTAAAGAACATTGTGGAGTTATTATAAAATAAGTTATACATTATTTTTGCTAAACAAACTGATAAGGAGATAAAAAGATTGACACTGTTAAAGAGAGGAGAGAATAAACAATAAACCCTGGAAGTACAATATGTGGATTCTCCTCAGCAAATAAGTTTATTGTTATATTGACCAGAGAGGATTCTCTTCCCTCTAAGGCTACGATTGTTCACAGGAAAGGAAATTGATTGACTGATCCTCTGTACTCTATCTGGTGGAAGAAAAGGTGGCATGTATGATGTGATCCTGTCATATTTGAATTCATTTATTGGGCAGAAAACAAAGATATAAAAATACTCATTTTATATATTATGACGAGTATAAAACATTGAACCAAATAGCTGATATTTCCACTAAATGTTTACATTTTGATACAGGCAGTTTCCTCTAACATAGGTCTATCATAATGTTCATTTTACCTTTGCTTCTCATTGGAAGCTTTCCTGGCTGTTCCTATCAAAGCTCTTTAAAAGCCTAGAAGTTAATTTGAGATACTCGACAGTAAGTGTTATATTATTTTGTCATAGAATGTAAAATTATCTTGTTTATAAAATTTAATGAAATAAAAGTTTTCATGATGAGAATTTACTTTTGAATAATAGAAGTAAAAAAAAGTAGCAAATGTCTGCCTTAAAGCTTATTTTGGCCCTTTTTTAAATTGTGCTTTCCAAGCTGTTCTCACTAGTTAAGCTAACTTAAAGCATTTGATGAAAATATTTGCTCTTTTTTCAAAATATGTTTGTAGTTTATGTGTCAACTCATTTGTAGGAATAGTGAATGAAACTTAGTTTTTGGTAACTGTGTCCTTGTGTTTTTTATCTGAGACATCTTTTAAAAAGTCACTTGAAAAACAAAAGAATAACAAGAGTCTCCCACCAGCCAGTATGGATATGTACATGTTTTTGCTATAGAGTATGACACTTCTAAGAATAAAGTTAGTTTTGCTTTTCATTTTTTGCTTTTTTCTCTACAGCCTCATGATTTTGATGAATGTCGGTTTGATATAAGTGTAAATGATAGCGTTTGGTATCTTCGTGCTCAGGATCCAGATCACAGACGACAGTGGATAGATGCGATTGAACAGCACAAGGTAAGGTCTCCAATATTTACCTCTCCATGGGGGACTAGGCAAGAGACTGGTGAAAACGCCATTAAACAAATCTTGAGATATAATGTGTACTGAAAAGTTAAACATTATTTGGGTGATAAAGATTAAAGCAGTACTGAAGTAAAGTTTTGAAATAATTTTATTTCTGCCATTTGAGCTAAAGAGAATTAGCTATGATAAATATTTTTCATTATTTAAAGCAAAATAATGCCCTTTTTTATAAAAACAATCATGGTTTTCATATTTAGGCTTTACTTTATAATAAATGCTGTTTATATGGTCTGGATAAAAGAATTTTTGAAATAATATTGGATTTTAAAGTCCTTAAATGTAAAGCATCAATGTTAATTTTTGTAGTCATCTGTAACAATTTGGATAAATTCTTAGTGTAAACATTTGTAAATCATTTTTTATAATATGAAGCTAATACTAAATCTTTAGAAAGTCTTTTATATAAACATGTAAGCCACATTCTTGTAATTTAAAACTAGTCTTTGACTTCTGTGAATAAGTGGTAAGTAGACTAAAGAAATATGTATTAATAAATCTTCATTATTAGCTAATTCAGTATATCATGGTAAAACAAGGAATAGGGGAAGTTATAAGTTCACCATGCCACTCCTGAGTGTGACTTCAAGAGAACTTTGCACTTGTTCACATACTTGTCTGTACTTGTTCATTTAGGTTTCACAGAGTTGTAGTTGAAACACCTCTTTTGGTTAACAGGCATAAAATATGTACACATACATACAAAACAAGAAAAACCAGTCTGGCCTGGAATACCACAGGCACATTTTTCTTGATATTGATCATGCATTAGCTTATATTGCCTGGTTATTGATTCTGAATTTATCCATCTTTTTTTCCCTGTTTTAACTTTAGTATTATACTGCTTTAAACATTTTTGTGACTCCCAGTTAATCTTGGTACCATTACTTTAGAAAAGAGTCTAAAAATAGAAAAATGAGGAACAATTTTCTATTATTTAAAGGAGAGGCAAGTTAGAAATCCAAAATCGCAATGCTTTGAAGTAGACTGGCCTGGATTCGACACTGCAGCCTCTGCCATGTATAACATATGTGACCCTTTGTATGATTATTCACTCTTAGTGTATGTAAGGAATACATGAGATAATATAGGTTACCAGAGTGGCAGACATATCTTCCCATTTATAACCTAGTGGAAAAAGAACAGACTTTGGAGTTACAACTAAATTCACTAAATTATACCATGTTGTTTCTGGATGAAGAGTTCTGTATTCAGTGAGAGTTGCTAAATGTGTACATAAGGAGAGTGGCCTACTTCGTGAATTTAATCAGGGCCAGTCCTCTTACTAATGGTTAAAGATGTTATTAAGAACTAATTTTTATATTTTTAGCTGAGATTACTTTTAAAGGTTTAATCAATTGATTTAGATTACAGGCCTAGTTTTTTTTGTTTAATTAAGCATATTTTATTTTGCTTGTTTTTCTTAATAAAGCTGAACCAGAATTCTTTGCATGCTTTCATTTTGTATTTTCTTTTCAAGTGAAGAAGGATGCATGAATCATATATTTCTTCTATATTGTTGATTTCTTTGCATCTTTAAACAATAGATAGGTATAATCTTTGGGCTCTTTCAGAGCAGTGTGACTTAAGCTGATATAACAGATTTTTGGTGAATTTAAGTTCTTAGAAAAAAGATTCAATAATAGGATTCCAGATACATTGGTAAACTTTTCCTTTCTGATTTCTAGAGATAGTTTATTCATAGACAAGGAAGGAAGAATTATTGTTAATTGCTATTCTTATTAATACTTAATTATTTCATTTAATGTAAAGTATGTCATATGTGCAAATTAAGCAACATAGCAGTGAAAATTTAAATTATGTGTGAATCCTAAAAATAAATTGTTTGAGTTATTAAACTAACATTTAGGAGGGAGAAAATTCAAATGCTATCACCAAACATAATCAGCAAAGTTTTATTTTTTTTCCATAGACCAGGAACATGGAGGTAGTAAGGAGGTGTTTTAACTCATTCTTCAGAGTGAATATTGAATGTGGAACCGAAATTTAGCAATTTTACTATTTAAGCATGTATTAAATATTGCTATTCAAAATAACAAATTGTTAAGGAATGATGATAATGATATGAGTTCTACTATTTATTGAGGAACATGAAGTATTTATTGTATTTTGTATTTCATGTACTTTATTTTCTCCCTACTATTCTAAGAAGTGAGGGAAGTATTGTTTTACAGAAGAGGAAATTGAGATTTAGATGAAAATTAAGTAACTTACCTGAGACTATACTACCTTTTAGTTCATGGATTCTTAGGATTCAATTTTGTGTTGGTTCTGCTTTCTATCTTTTACCATTGGTAGACTCTGAAAGTTTGAAGATAATTCCCATGAGCTCGCCTCCTTGCAGGTTAGAGTGTATCATCTGAGTTTTGTTACCATATTTGTGCAAGACAAATAGGAACTCATCTTCCTGCCTATGGATTGTCAAAAAGAGCATTTTATTGTATTGGTTAGTGTTTGAGCATTGGATTCTGGGGTCTGACAAATATGGAATTCAATCCTGGCACTACTACTGTGTGACAGTGATAAGTTACTTAAAGAAGGAAAGATGAGAGTATGCTATATGTATGTGTCTGCCCTGCCCCCCAAAAAAAGATAAACAAGCAAGCAAAATAACACAGTCATGATAAACCAAGAGTATTGTGCTTCAAAGTTGACCTGGGTTCACATCATTCCTACTCATTTAGTTTACAGTTACTACCTCTTTGCACCATCTGTCCTTAATGATGGTTGGAAAGGACACTTGGAACAGTGGACCTGTCCTTTTCTCTTCTGATGTCATCAGTTGGGCCTTCATTACCTTTTCTTGCTATTGGGCCTTTTTTAGGGCTTCCCTGACAGGTTTAGGGAATTTTCAATATCTGGAAGAAGTTTGAGATTTCTTTCCTTTCCTTCCCAAGAAGCCCTTATGCTCATTATAATAACCTCTAGGTATCAGTCTGTTTCTCTCTCTCTCTCTTACCCCGTCCCTCCTTCCCTCCCCCGCCTCTTTCTCTCTCTCTCTCTCTCTCTCTCTCTCTCTCTCACACACACACACACACACACACATACACACATACACACATACACATACCAGGAATTCTGTCTTACAGGACTTCTTCAGCAATAATGGTGGTAATGATAGCTAACATTTTGAGTATTGTGTGCCACATAACACTTTATATACATTATCTCATTTTACTCTCACAACTTATGAGCTTAACATTATTATCTTGTTTTCACAGATTAGGAAATTGAGACATAGAGGGGTTAAGTAATTTGTCCAAATCTAACTGGTAATTAGTAAAGGAGCCAGCATTCAGACCCAGGTCTTTCTGACCTGAGAACCAGAACTTTTGGCCAACGAGCACTTCTGCTATCCTATAAGTATATTTATGTGAAATATATTTTGTAGACTTGAATCATGGGTTTCTTAAATCACAATATTATCATATTTTTTATGTGTTCTTCATATCTCTGGTGTTTATTTTAGACCATAAGCTCCTTAAAGACGCAGATATACAACTTCTTAGGAATCAGCAAAGCATTGGGCACATCAATTTTTTTCCTTTTTTTTTTTTTTTTTAGGTGAGGCAACCCTTGGCTGACCTCACAGATAGCAGGGACCTTGTCAATTTACAATCCTTTATTTTTTTATTATTTTACACCTGCAGCACCTGGTCTTCCTAAGTGGTCTCCCATCCAAGTACTAACCAGGCCCGACCCTGCTTAGCTTCCGAGGTCAAACGGGATTGGGCTTGTTCAGGGTAGCATGACCATAGACTAATTTTTTTCCCTTTTAATCTTCATAGTTGATGTTAGAATGATTACTCACAGAAATACAGTATAGGGTTCTATGTTCTCTGTCTAGCTGCATTTTGTCCTCCTTGGTATTCATTCCAAAATAACATGCTCACTGCAAGATAGATAGATGGATGGATGGATGGATGGATGGATGGATGGATGGATGGATAGATAGATAGATAAATTGATTTATTATTTTTGTTTTTTTAGGCGAAGCAGCCCTTGGTTGACCTGACAGATTGCAAAGACCTTGTCAGTTTACAATCCCTTAATTTTTATTTTTCACGTCCACAGCACCTGGTCTTCCTAGGTGGTCTCCCATCCAAGTACTAACCAGGCCCGGCTCTGCTTAGCTTCCGAGATCAGGCGGGATTGGGCTTGTTCAGGGTAGCGTGGCCGTGGACCGCTCGCTGCAAGTTTTAAAAAGATGATTCTATGATTTAAATTTTCTCCGTAAGTTATGAATTGCATAATTCAGTGTGACATTAGAAAGCTATTGTGGAAGAAAGCTATTCCTGGGGTCATTCTTAAATTCGAAGAATCTGTTTCATTTTAAAATACAGTAAGGGATATATGTATACCAGACCAGTAATTTCATTTTGAAATAGTGTGTTGGCTTTATCGTGTGGAGTTTATTCATATTCTGCATTTCTTCTTAGGATTTAAGATAACACAAAATAAACGATTTTTAAAGATAGGATTTGTTTTCTTTTTAAATCTTTTGGAAATCTCCCATGTCGTCTTGAGGTCAGATGAGATGGTGTTTGTGATAGTTATTTAAAAACTAAAAGCTGTATGAATGTAAAGTTAAGATGGTTGTTTTCTATTTAGATTAAACTAATATTTTCTAGTAAATGTGTGTCGTTGTATTATCAAAGAGCCTCTGTGAGAATTTACTGCATAATTAGATTACCAAGGAAATGTCATAAATTATCTGTTGATGTTATTTAAAAGAATCATAGATTTTTTTTCCCTAGAATATTCTACAGTTGCAATATATGTGATTGTGACTAAACTGTTTCTTCTTACCGTGAAAAAAATGTACTACCCCACCCCACCACCCCTCAAAAAAAAAAAAAAAAATTAGCAGGAAGGTTCTCCTGGCACTAGCAGATATAGGAGTCATGTTGAAAAACTTAAGCTTTTGGCTCTGACAGAGTTTGTGGTAATTATGACATTCCTTTATGTCCACAAGGGAGCAGCCTTATTAGATCCTGAAATTTCAGTCATCATGGGCCACACAGACTTTCCCACATTTTGGAAATTATCCAAGACATTAGGAGTCATAGGAAAATGCAAAATTAGAGAGACAGAATCCAAATGATAATTTTCACAGATGTTGATTTTCTGTAGTGGGAATCTTTAGGCAGTTTTTTTTCCCCTTAAACTTTTTAAAATATTTCAATTACAGTTGACTTTCAATATTATATTAATTTCAGGTGTATACCACAATGGTTAGACATTTATATAACTTATGAAGTGATCACCCCAATAAGTCTGTTATGCCCAACACCATATGTAGTTATTATAATATTATTGACCATATTCTTTATGCAATACTTTACAGGCAGTTGTTATATAATTAATATTTGTGGATTTGTTCTTACCTTTTGTGAAGGCCCACTAATTCATATGTTCTTAACTTTTGTGAAGCTCCATTGAGTACTTTCAGAAGAAAAGTTTATTCTCAACTGAGAAGTTTAGGGATTTCTGTCTGAGGATATATGTAGAAAATTTTTGAAAGGAACTTAAACATTTTATTTGAAATGTGTGAAAAAAGTTTCTTACCAAAAGATTCTCATGGTTGAGCCTAAAAGATACCAACACTTGTTTAAAGATTGCATTGCCGTTTGCCATCATGAAATTCTTTTCCCCATGCTGTTTCAGGGTTAGCTTGATTTTGGTGCTTTTCCTCTTAAAGTTAGAAGTAATGTCTGCTTATTTGATACCTTAATTTCTTTGTGTTAAATTTGACATAAGTTTATTAGGAGACTACTTTATAATAGCTAGGTGGCAAAATATACCTGTTACTTCTTAGCACTTTTTAAATATCAAGGTCATGTTAAGTCATATTATCTGTTAGTAATTTTTAATTATAATATTAAGAAATTTTCTTAACAGATACTAGAGGTTCTTTCTATCCATACTTGTCTGCTTTATAAATGATTATTATATAAACTTAGCTTTGCATTTTGAATTTGGTTTAATTGGTAAAGGCTTAAGAACACAAACATAACTTTTTAAACTACTATTTTTGGTGTATACTTTAAGTAATTTCATGGGATCAGTGGATTAGAACCAATTCTACGTTTACCTTTGCATCATACCACATTGATGGAGGGAAGAAGGTGGAATCAAATTTACTTCTCCTTTACCTTCAAGAGTTAATTTTTGAGGGAAACACTAATCTAATAGCTGCCATGGTTGTCTGGGCTGTGCTCTTTTCTCAGGTAAGTTGTAGAAAAACCCAAGTGCGTGGAATTACAACTGAACTTTAATAACTAGCAAAGCAACTTCATTATGTCTCTGCATGTTTCTCTTATTAAGATCAGGAATATGATTAGTTCCTAACAGTGGGAATTAACTCCTAAATTACTTGCAGTAATCCATACATGGTTAATAAAATTTTTAAAAACACCTAAATGTAGATAATGTCACACTACCAACACTTTTGAAGTTGAAAAAAATCAAGGAAGAAAACAAGGGACCAATCCTCTTTAATATTCTTAGTGTTCGGAATAAAAATAATTCAACTGTCAAGGCTTTTAAAATAACTTGTTTGTTTGTGTTACTTGCAATTTTTGAAATCTGAATTCTCCTGTGCCAACACCTGCACTTTATATTTCCATAGTTGCCTAAATACTTAATGAAAAGCGTATCTTGAAAAGAGAGAATAGATGTCAGTAGTTTATAGTGTTTTCATCCAGGTTCTTTTATCTGGAGAAGATACTTATCTTTTATCAAGATGGTAAAAGAGGAAGATTTTACATGGAACAGTGAAGAAAGAAGATATTTAGGTAATCATATTAACTGTGTAGCCAGTCGAGGAGATATAATCTGACAACATTTTATATCAGACAGGGAGAGTCCTGCAGATAAATCAATAAGAAAAGTTTTTATAGCTTGATTTTTAAAAAAAAAAAAAACCAACTGACTTGAACTGGCACTTCATAAAAGAGAATATCTAAATTGGTAATAAACATTTGAAAAGCTAAACTATACCATTAGTCATCAGGAAAACACAAATTTAAACCACAATGATACCACCATTAACCTGGCAGAGTGGTTTTAAACATAAAGACACCACCAAATGTTGGCAAGGACATGGAACAACAGTTGTAAAGTGGATGTAAACACTTTGGAAAACAATTCTGCAGTATCTACTAAAGCTGAACATAGGTGGCTTTTCAGATCAGATAAATATTGAAAATTCGAAAAGATCCACAGATATCGATGTTATAGATCTATTCATTTTAATTAAACTTTTTAGATACAGGGAGTAGTACAGGCCAACCCATGTTTCCTTGAGAAATTCCTATTACTAGGAACCAAGAAAACTCAGAATGCCCTGCATGCAAAGAAAGCCCTAACTGTATACTTAACTCTGAGCGCTCTTTTTGTTACCAAACTTGGTTACTTTTCTATCACCTGCCCCCACCTATGGTTAATGTAGCTTAGAGTCATTCTACTATTCTCTCTTTCAACATTCCTGTTTATTTGTAACTTTTGCTCTCCCATCCTACTCTTAGTTTCTTCTTCCTTGGTTTGTCATGACCTTTTTGTGTCTTTGGCTTCTTTTCAGCTTCAACTCCTACTGCTAACTGCCCTAATCTCTTGGCATTTCCCAAAGTAAAATATCTTGAGAGAATCCGTTTTTTCACTCTAGGTTACTATGACTTGGCCACCCTCAGTTAATTTATAATTAATTGTATGTTTACTTGTCCTTAAAGGATGGGATGGGATTGGCAGTTATACAAACAGTGTTTTGAAAATATAGTGTATAATTTTGTGTTTATCAATTTTGCAAGTTTTTATAATGCTTATTACATATTTGCTATTAACAACTTAGGTGAATATTGCTGGATTTTCAGTCTATTCCTTGTTAGTCTGTAATTTGCTTGCAAAGTGTTTCTCTAGATAAGAAAGATCACGGAAAAAATAAGACAGTTAACTGGAGTTGAATGAATTCCGTATCGTTGCTACAGAATATATTAAAGAAAATGAGGTTATACACTACAAGTCATTTTTTACAATGTTTTTGAATTGTATTTGAATTATTTAATCAAGAGGGAAGATTTCTGACAGTTACTGGGACAGATGGGATTCTGCTTTTTCTATATTTGATGTGGAAAAATAACGGTGGGTAGCATGGTTTATGTATATTGACAGCAGTGAAAACTTCTAATTTTACTTTCTGAATATATTGGACATTAGCCGGGAGAAAATGTTTCTTAAAAAAAAAACAAAAAAACAAAGAATGTAAGACTTTTTCATCAAATAAATCTTTTAGCTAATAACCTAAAAAAGGATTTTTGCGTCTGTTGTCTTTATTGCCTGGTAAATATCCTGGGCTCGTTTGGAATTGAGGGCTGAAATACAGCATTGGGTTAAGAATAATAAGAGTAGGTATCAAAGTAAATGATATCCTGAAGGTTAAAATATTATCCTAGTTGAAAACAGTTCTGTCATTTTTCAGTCACATAGAAAGTTCATGTACTTGAGAGATGAGATATGATCATTGATAGGAATGCTCACATCACTGTTCACTTCTTAGCCCCTTGTTCTTTTCACTAGCACCCCATTGATCTGTAGAGGGATAGAGGAGCAATTAGGCACTGCTATCATTTAAACATCTTGGGAGCCTTTCAGAGTAGATGTTATTTCCATTTTGAATAAAAATTAAATAGATTATGAGAATATTAATCAGTCAGCAGTACCATATTATTCCAAGAACAACAGCCTCAGTTTTTTGTAGTACCCCCTTTTCTACTTAATTTCAGCTTTTTCTCATGGATGCTTAATTGAATACTAAAACAAAAACAAAAAATAGTAAATCTCCTTAAGAAAAATTCTTCCCTGTACAATTAGATCTAAAAATTCTTAAGTTTTTTAAAACCATTCCTGTGAATAGTTTTACTGATAAGAATTTATTGCGGCCCCCCACTCTGATTTTTAAAAGTAATATTTACTCTTATAAGGAAAAAAGTACAAAACTATCTTCAGTTTATAACTGAGAGTTACTCTTCATTTTGGTGTATTTCCTTAGTCTCTACATATTACCCCTAAAATATTATGGAGAAAACAAAGCTTATATCCTGTTTTGTTTTGTTTTTCATCTAACATCATTTTCTTATAACACAGCTTTGTTAATATTTGTACTATAATGTTGTTATAGTACAAATATCCTTTCTATGTGAAATAGATGAAAAAATATCCTTTCTATGTGAAATAGATGAAAAAATATGTTCTGTGACTTTTTTGTTTTAATTTTTGTAAAAGTGATATATGATTGCTATAAATAATTCAAACAATATAAACAATGCTGAGAACCATAAAAAAGAAAAAAAATATTCAGGTCACATGGAAATGACCAGTGTTCATTATTGGTAAAGATTCTTTCCAGATAATTCTTTGTATGTACAGCCTTACATTTTTATATGAATAATATACTGTTTTGTAGCTTTTCCTCCACTAGCAATAAATTATGGGTATCTTTTCATGTTTTGATACAGATCTAAATTTCTCCCCTACTCGTAAGAAAATGATGCTTATCTTTTGTAGAAAGCCCCAGAGTAATACAGTTCATTTGCTGACCGTTGTTTTATGTGCATATATTTCTTTGAGGATTCTTGCAAAGAAGAATTAATGTTTCAGGTCCCCTGGCCATGGATAATCTTAACATTTCAGCAATCCTGCAAAATACTACTTTAATATATTAAACCTGTTTATTCTCTTACTGAGACATTTAAAGGAGCTTCAAAGAGTAGCATTAACTGTTTTGCTGTTGTCATCTCTTTGCAATTAGATAAAAAGAATGAAATTATAACCTCTGTATTCTGTGCCTGTGGAACTTCTTCTGAAAGAAAACATGCTCTGGCTCTTTTTTCTAGGGCAAACCATAAAACAAGAAAGTTAAAGAGTAGTGTTGGTATTTTGTTACATCTGTTGCTAGCTTCTTGAATTCCACCCTCCACCCCCTACCCATGTAAGTGTTCCTGGAGTAGAGGTATAAAGATTTGCTTTGTTGGGGATGAAGAGGCAATCAATAGTAGCAAACATTAGTATTTATGATATAAGTATTACAAAGTCTTATTAAATATTCTTTCACTATAAAATGCATTTCTTATATTCTTGTCTATTTCTTCAAGTTCTACTGTTTCAAAATAGGTAATATCTCCTTCCAAAGATATCTGCTAGAACAGAAGACCTTATTACAGCAATATTGATGCAACCACATTTAAAGTAATGGATAGTAAATGAATATGGAGGCTGATAGTAGTTTAGTGTAATTGTATATCTGCCTCTAACAGGGCCTTATAAGCAATGTATGAACTTCATCCTAGGAGAAATAGGGAGCCAAATAGGATTTAAAACAGGAAGTAAAGAATCAGATGTCTATTTTTAAAAGACTACTTGGTTACACTAGAAAGGATTTCAAGAAGAGCAGACTAAAAGCAGTTAGAAAGGTGGAGGATTTATCTGAAAGACTCAGACCAGAACTAGAGAATGGCAGCCCTCCTCTCAAGGTGAAACCAAAAATCTCCCTTATCCAATGGACAATAGAATTGAGAGTAGAAGCAAAGTCTCTGGATGTTAAGGAAGCATAGCATAATGGTTAACATCATGGGCACTTGAATCTGGGACTGAATCCCGGGTCCCTTACTTACCACTTGTGTGACTCTGAAGACATTACATAAAATCCCCTATAAAATGGGTATAATAATAATACCAATTTCAAATACACTATTTAAAGGATTAAATGAGATAATGCATGTTAAGTGTTAGCATCATGCCTGGCACAAAGTAAGTGTCCTAATTATAAGTTTTTACTGTTGTTGTTGTTGTTGTTTATCCAAGGTGGCTCTCTGGAATTGATATATAAAATAGCCATTTAAAGTTACTGAACTCTTTCGTCAGCCCTCCTCTCAAGGTGAAACCAAAAATCTCCCTTATCCTTTAGTATTTGTTTTCTAAAGCTAGGGTGGAAAAATTGTTTCAAAACTTCCTTTATACAGCCCTATTTGATTGATCACTAAGAAAAAAAAAAGACATTTTGATCTCTAGACTCCCTCAAAGGAGGAAGGATTTAAAAAAAGAGGTAAGACTGAATTTCAGTGTCAGATACAGTTTACTTAGAATCATCTTTTATATCACAGGAAGGGCTTGGTGGTCTACTAATTTTCTCTTGTAGATATACAGATATATTATGGAATCTAAAACCCTAAATTATAAGTACAAGAAAGGGAGATCTAAGATCAAGGAGAGAAGGGAGCAACTGTTGTTACCCTCTGTTTCTACAGTACCATGTTGCATTTGGGCTTTTTTTTTTTTTTTAGTACTTCGGAGTGTGATTGGCAGTGTCTTATTTTCTTTTGCCCATCTAGCGTTCTTTTCACAACTTAACTATGGTGTGTGATACAGCTTGGCTTAAACTTTCTAGCTTCATTTCATTACAACACTTCCTTTTTAGGTATTTCTGGAAAGGAAAGCACATCTTATGCTCTAGTAGAAGAAAATGCAAACTGTATAACCATGTTCCATAAATGACCTTCAAATGGCATGTTGTATTTGATATTTTTAAATTATGATACAAAAATGACTAGGATCCGAAAAAAAATATCTCTAGGACTAATCTGAGCAAATGTTTTCCAGTATGATTTGACAAAAGTATCTTGAGGATAAGCAGATACTTTATTCGGTGAAGTTAATTGTTAATTGCCACTGGGCTTTATTTAGGCAGTTAGAGTAGGATAAAAATCCTCTTTAATACCATTTTTAAAATATATTTTAAAATTTTTTTAATTCATGAGGTGCTTCAGTTCCTGGAAATCATTGCAGATTGAACCTCTCCTCGTGTGATACTTTATAGATGTTGGTTTTCTGAATGAATTTTATTATACCTTTCCATCTAGTTCAAAAAGAACTGCCTTACATTCTGTCTGCACTGGATGTATACATTTTTAGCCTAAGCTTTGGTATTCACGTTTAATATGGAGAGCTATAGTTCTAGACTAGCCATATTATTATAATAAGAAAATTAAACCCAGAAAGATGACTGACTTATCTTGTTGTTTAGTGGTTACAGTGATAATAAAGCCTGTCTTTTCACTCTTATGCTTGTGTTCTTTCTACTTCAGAGGCTACTGCTTCTCTACGGGAATCCATAAGTATTTGAAAGCATAAATAGATGAGATTTTAATATGAGCATGAAATTGTTGTGCCAAATTTTCTTATCTCAAATACTGTTTATTTGAACCTAGACAAGAATAAAATTGTTGCCATTCAAAATACTAATTAAAATAATCACAACCCTATTGATTAAATTGCTCTCCTGAGTATATAATGTCTTGCTTCTTGTGTGGTTTGCTTTCAAATAATAATGTTGAAGGTAGATGTGTCGATGCTCACAGCATAGTAAGCTTATTTGGTTTTATTACAGGTTACAGAATTTCGGTTTCTGGAAAATGCTTCGTTGTTTTCATGTTAACATTTAATCTCGTATTTTCTCTCTTCTCATAATTAAAATGGAAAAAGTATAGTTTGGGAGTAGGGCATTATACCACTAATATTTGATACTGTGAAGAAGTTACTTAATTTCTGTCTCTTTTGTTGTTGTTTGTTTGTGTGTTTTTGCTGTTTTTCTTTCTGGAGAGTGTTATTAGGAAAAAGAACGAGCTTTTCTAAAGCCAGGTGCTATTAAAAAAAATAAACCAACCTTTTTGCTATATTTTATACCATTGCTTTTGGAGAATAGATGGGGTGATGAACAGACTGAACAAAATGATACTATGTAAGTTTATCTCCCACGTGATTAAAATAAACTAAAATTTAGCTATGGCTTTAAGGGAGTTTTCAAATCAGTTCTTAGGCATTTCTAGTGTTTTATTAAATTCATAACTTCGAACTAAATGATTTAATTTATCATGCTTTTCTTTTTTCTCAAGAAGTCAAGATAGAGAGGGTACAGGTAGATGTAAAGGAATTAGTCTAAGGTTACTCTTGTACTTTGACCAACAGTAACCTTTGTAGTAGCTTTCCGAGTAGTATAATGCTACTTGGAAAACACCACTGTCCCCCTCTAGTGGCCAAAAGATTGTGCTTTTTTTTTTTTTTTTTTTTAAAGATAAAAAGTAATATTACAACAAAGAGGTATGGTCTAATTTCTATAGTGTTTAAAAGAAGTAAACCTTGCTCTACATAGTAAATATTCAGTAAGTGTGTCATTGAACCAAAGTGGCATTTTATGTTTATGCAAAATGTATTCAGGAATACTGCTTACAAACTCACAAATTTAGGAGTTTTTTACAAAGCAATACATATGATGATGCTTAAAGAAGATATATTGAAAGGGAAAAAATATTCATACAGTAACTATTTGAATTCTATATTATTAATTTTAGATAGAATTTGGTGTTTTCAAAATACTGTTGATGATTAGAGATTGTAAGTAAGCTCAACTTCTTTTTTCTTGTGGAAGAATGAGTGGGATTTTTAAAAAGCCATCATGTCTTTAAAAGTATTATCTCCAAAACTCATACCAACGAGATTTGAAAGCATGTTACAGTTTTAAGAACGTAATTTCTTCCCATTTACATCCCTGCTTCCCTCACCCACTCTACCTTCAAAAAGCACACCTTATAGATTCAGAATAGTTTTGTAACTTCTCTTTTAGAATTATTTTCAGCACCTATGACAAAGTGTTTATAAAATATTGATACCTTGAGACCATCCCACACCTGTGCCATTTCCAGAATGACTAGTTTTTAAACAGTGAGGATTCATTTGTATGTACATGTATATTTGTTAACCACTTAAATTATTTATATTTAAAGTTATCTCATTATAATTGACTGAAATAGAGTGACAAATGACTCTTCATTATTTAAATTCAATGACAATGGAATTGGTTATACTGTATTTTCTTTTTCCTTGGAATTATTTATATAATTTATAATGAAATTTAAATGAAACTTTATTAGAGGTAGAAATACAGTTACACTAAACTCTCAGACTCCACATTTATTTACTATCCATTATGTAAAATATACAGCAATATCAATATTGCTATAGTAGTCTTTTGTTCTCTCATGTCTTTGTTGTAAGAAGATATTACTTGTTTTGAAATGTCGAAACCTGAAAAAAATAGAAAAAGTTATAAGAAGTATGTTTAATAGTGAAGACACCTTTACTAAAGCTTTGTAGTGTTTATATTTTGTTCCAAGACCTTAAGAAAATAGTTCGACTTGCTCTGTTTTATGTCTTGTTGATATAAAGCAAGAAATGGAGAAAGTATATTCATTTGGATTTAAACTTAAAATTGTTTGATTTTTGGATATTTTTCAAATAAATAAATCTTTTTAATATTATAAAATTTTGATTGTAAATTGTAGAGTTCTTTTTGTTTATTTTTTTTAGGCCAGGCAACCGTTAGCTGACCTCACAGATTGCAAGGACCTTGTCAGATTACAATCCCTTATATATTTTTTTATTTTATATATTTTTTTATGCCTACAGCACCTGGTCTTCTTAAGTGGTCTCCCATCCAAGTACTAACCAGGCCCAACCCTGCTTAGCTTCTGAGATTAGATGGGATCAGGCGAGTTCTTTGTATTTAAATGGGCAATTTAGATTAATTTCTGTTTAGAAATGAATGACATATAGGTATCTGAGAAAAGTTAATTTATGAAGTACCTTTATTTGTATAACCTGTTACAGATAGATTCTCCTTATTTTTAATTCCAGTCTTAAAGAACCTAGCTCAGTATGTTTGTTCCAGGATGTTTGATAGAAAGTCTTATTTTTTTTTTAACTATATGATTGTTGTAATTAGAATTATCTTTTGGTGGGATTCTGTTATATTGAAACAAACTTACTTTTTTCTTTTACTTTGTTGAGCTACAATTCAACATTCTTAAAATGTATCCATTTTAATTGGACAATTAAATTTTGACAGTTGTAACCTGTGCCCCCCAATTTTGTATTACTTTGTAGTCAGTGCCCCTGCTGCACCCTAGCCTGCTTTCTTTTGTCATAGAGTAGTTTCGCCTTTAAAAGACAAAGCAGTTTTCTTGAGGTACAATTTACGTGCTTTACCCTTTCATTAATAGTTTTCCTGGTACCAAAATACTTATTTTGCTTCATCATTCACACATTGCTTTGCTTTGAGATGTGAAGTGGTATATCATGATGTAAGTCTTGGAGATGAGTTTTGATGCCATATAGTCTTAAGTTTATATGTAATTTGTTAGTAAATTCTCAGTTGAGAAGATCCTGCAATATCTTTTTAGACAGTGTTTTGTAAATAGGCATCATTAAAGCATGACAATTTCATTTGGTGACTTGTATATGCTGGATGTTTGAATTTTTCGATGCCGCTTATTTTCACATGGCTAAATTCTAGTGTCTTTGCCTGAAGATACTAATTTATTTTCATGAGTTGTTTTGCTATTTTGGTTATGGATTCCTTCTCTTACTTTCTTATTCCCTCTTCCTCTTCTTCCTGGAATAGTAAACCTAAGTTAAATGAAGTGATATTGAACTGCAAAAATGCTTTGAACAGGTGTTAATGTTATTTACATAAAAATAATAACAGAAAATTTTATTTATTAAATCAGTATAAAAGCTTAATGTTCTTGTACCTAAAAGAATATTGTCCAATTAAAATAATGCCATGGGTAAACCAAGAGCTATATAGGAAATGTAATGGATTTTCAGAAACTCAAGAACTAGAGCACAGAGGATGTAAAATGTCAATGGAAATATTTTCTATAGTACATTGTACTAAATTTCAGTGATTCTTAATCTTGAAAATCAAATAACTGAAAACTATTTCCAATTGCTGCTACTAGATGTGGTACCCAAAATGATTAGATGTTATTTTGTCTCCTGAGTTTAGTGACTAGGACTAAAATTATTTACAGTATTTAAAAAAAAAAATAGCAATAGAAACTAATTAGAGATCCAAAATACTTCAGAAGGTTTCAGGTACTTGGAAGTTATTTTTTTCAGATGTTTAATTTCTTTGTCTATTTTATTGGTACCGCTTTTGTCTTAGGGAGGGTGGAATATAAAGTTGATGCTCTGATGAGTACCATTCCCATAAAATTAGATAAAAGTATTATTACAATGTTAAGTCCTAAATATACCACAACATCCAGGAGTTCAGTTATTTTCCATGGAGTGATTACTTAACATATAGGCAAAATAGAGAACTTTTCTTTGTGACATGAACTACCAAGGTGGCTACAAAAATGAAAAAGATGCAGTCTTCTTCCAGAAGATCCAAGTCCAGTAGTAGTTACAAAATGTAAATACAATTGAATGATAAATGCTGTAATCATGATATATAAAGAATGGTTGACAATAGATATAAACTGCCTGGTATAATACAAAAAGCTTTATTGAGACAATGATAAGTGATAGTACTGAAAATAATACTATAAAAATATAATACTGGTTGTTTTTCTCTTATTACTTCTTTTGCCCTTGTTCTATCCAATATTTTATAGTCTTATTGACTTATAAGAAAACTTTTGTTTCCTCCTATGTATTTTTTGTTTTATTGAGCTATAATGAATAACCTTGTATTAGTTTAAGGTATACAACATGATTATATGCACATGCACATATATACTGAAATAATTTAGGACAATAAGTTTCGTTAACATCTGTCACCTCACAAGGTTACAGTTTTTTGTGTGTAATGATTAAGTATTTTTTCTTTAATTTTTTTTTTTTCATATAGTTTACTTTCTTTTTTAGACTGAATCTGGTTATGGATCTGAATCCAGCTTGCGTCGACATGGCTCAATGGTGTCACTGGTGTCTGGAGCAAGTGGCTATTCTGCAACATCCACCTCTTCATTCAAGGTTTGTGGTTGTGAATGCTTTAAGACAACTTAAATTAAGTTTAACATTGAATATTGTGAACAGAACTTATTTGATAGTTTTTTGAAAGAATTTTCTACGGTGTAATTTATTTGAAGTTATTACAGAATTGTTTTTAAGGGATAAAATTCATGACTCACACAAATAGAAAATGAACACATGTCAAAGATTTTATTTCATTAATAGATAAGATGTAAAGAAAAACTTTTATTCAAAGGAGAATCTGAAGAATGCCAAAATGCTAATATAGGCAAAACTGGTCGATCTACAGATTAGTAACTAGTGTATCTCCACTGGACAAAGTTTATTTGCACATCTGTGGGCAAGAATCATTTACATTACTCTCAGTTTTCTACTACAAGGGTGGCAAAATAGCTCAAATGTAATGAAATTAAAGACTTCTTAAAAAAAAGCAAAATCTTGTATATGATAAAACAACACCCTTTCCAAAGGGTTTCATAGATGCCGAAGGTTCCATAGATGACACTCACCATTCCTTTGAAAATACACCTAGTAATATTTTTGCCCATTTCAAAGTCTTTCACAATTTTTCTTCACAATGCCAATAATTTGAAAAATATTAAATGTTATATTAGTAAATTGTCAGGCTTATCAATATCTAGCCACAGTTAGTTTCAAGTGTATTCCTGGGAGTATACATTGAGCTTTACAGCTCTCCCTATTCCATGGCCCTCATTAGTAAGGTGTAGACCTTAAAAGGTGATTAAATATCATAGGACTAAATGAATTCCAGGTTAGTTAACTTGGGTTCCCTTCCCCCCTACCCCCTGCCTTTTGTGTTTTGCAGAAAGGCCACAGCTTACGTGAGAAATTGGCTGAAATGGAAACCTTTAGAGATATCCTATGTAGACAAGTTGATACTCTACAGAAGTACTTTGATGCCTGTGCTGATGCTGTCTCCAAGGATGAACTTCAAAGGGATAAAGGTTAATTAGGCTATTGCCACTATTTTTACTTGGAGAATGAATGGATTTAAAGCCTCTTGATCTTAAAGGGTAATGTCTTTAACTGATAAAGGTAATTATAGTCACTTTTGCTGCAAACCCCCAATGTAACAGATTTCAGTGTCCATATAACTTGTGTACTTTAATAACTTCTTAAGTAATCTATCACATTTAACAGATTTCAGTGAAGATTTTTAAATGATTTTTAAACTATTTTATTAAAAATAGTATCTTATCTTCGTAATGTTGGGCATTTTATATGATTATGTCTAATAAATTTAATTTGCCCCATGATGGGTCTTAGAGACAAGCATATGTTTATGTTAAATTTTCCAGTCTGGAATTAGTCGATCTCTTTCTCCCTTTCTCTTCTTCTCCTTCTCCCTTTCCTTCTCTCTTTACCTTTCTTTCTCTCCCTCTCCAGCACTCTCCCTTCCTCTGGCCTTTTTTTCATGGAAGAGGAAATCAATAATAGAGCTACATATACATTTTAAAAAAATTTTTAATGAATTCCTTTTAAAAGAAATTGTTAACTTATGTGAATTTTGAACTTTTCTTTTGTGACTGCTAAACATATTACTAATGTTGTTCACATCCATTCCTCAATTTTTCTATTTTCTGTGAAGACAAAAGTGAACTACTCACAGAATTATTACTAAATAGCAGTAAGTTTATTCACTGTATAACTAGGTTGCTTGACATGGTTTTATTTCTTGGTCTTATTAAATGTGTTGGATCTGAGTTCAAAGTTTTTGTTTTTTTCTGTTCTTCATTCCCTCTTTTTGTGTTCTTTGGGATTTTTTTTTATAATACCATTTTTTATCTTTTTCGTTTTCTTTTTAGTTATAACTTACTTTAGTGGCTACTTTAGGGTTTATAGTATACACATTTAACTGATCACAGTCTACTTTCAAGTAAAATAACCACTTCAAGTAAAGGAGCACAAAGACTTTTTCCTGCCGCAGGTAGGCTTTGAATACTGTTTCCTGGAATCTTTTCAGTTGGTTCTTTCTCTGACTTCTAGAGTACTCTCACTTTGTATGTACTGTGAGTACTCTACTGAATACTTGAAAGGACCTTCTACCAGTCTCCAAGGTTCTCTCTCTATACAGTTCTCCCCTCTCTGGTACTCTTTGCTTTTGTCTCTCAGCTCCTTTTCCTCACCTCAGAGAGTCTACTGGGCTCCTTTTGTGTTCCTTCTTACTCTTTAGCTTGGAAATTCTCCCAGGGCAGTAAATTGAACAATCATAGAGCTCACATTTGTTCCTTGACACTCAGGGATCATTGTCCTTTTTTGCCTAATGTCCAGTGTCTCGAAAATCATTATCGCATATATTTTGTCCAGTTTTTAGTTGCATGCTAGAGAGTAAATTTAGTTTCTTTATTCTATCTTGGCAAGAAGCAGAAGCCCATATTCTTCTTAAAATTTAGACAAAATTAAGTAGCTTTTGAAGTTCTTTATATTTGGTACACTTTTAAGTTTTTGGTTCTTTAACATTTGATGTTTATTTCTCTAAAAATAAAGGCAGTTAAACTTATATTTCTCCTTCATTAAAAAAAAAAAAAAGATACAATTGTCCCTAGGTATTCACCGGGATGTTCCAGGATGCCTGACTGATACCATAATCTGAAGATGCTCAAGTCCTTTATATAAAATGGTGTAGTATTTGCATATAACTTAAACACATCTTCCCTTACACTTTAAATCTTCATCTCTAGATTATTTCATCTTTAGATTACCTAATACAATGTAAATGCTATGTAAATTGTTGTTATAATTTATTGTTTAGGGAATAATGACAAAAAAATAGTCTGTACATATTGAGTACAGACACAACCATTGTAGGCCTAATTACATAGTCAGCAACAACACAACTTTTTTTTTTTTTTCAATCTGTGGTTAGTTGAATTCATGGATACGGAACCCACAGATACAGAGGACCAACTGTATATACCCTTTTAATCAAATTAAACATAACACATCAGCTTTCATTTCAAATACCTCTTTAAAGAAAAACAGGATATATACAGAATTGGATTCCTTGTTTATTTTTAAATGATCCACATCAATAGTATATAGCATTTGAAGGACAAAAGTGATAGTGAATAGAGTAGAAGTTGGGATGCAGTTATAACCAGTTGTGTAGAAGATTTGAAAATGATTTTAAACATTAATCATGTTTCAATAAATAGCAGTGATAGACTAATGCATTAGTTTGCTATTGCTGCCATCATGAAGTACCACAGACTGTGTGGCTTAAACAACAAATTTATTTTCTCACATTTCTAGAGACTAGAAGTCTGAGATCAAGTTATAGTTGGGTTCTTCTGAGGGCAATGTGGGGAGGATCTGTTCTAGGCCTCTCTCATTCTTATAGATGTTCGTCTTCTCCGTGTGTCTTCATGTCATCTTTTTTCTGTAAGTGTCTGTGTCCAAATTTTTTCTTTATAGGAACACCAGTCATATTGGATTAAGGCCCACCATAGTGACCTCATTTTAACTTGATTGTCTCCGTAACGCCCCTGTGTCCATATACAGCTATATTCTGAGATACGGGGGAGTTAAGACTTTGACATATGAATTTGGGTCAGAGGGGAACACAATTCAGCCCATAACAATTGATTTTTCTGTAATTGCTATTTTAAGAAAAATTTATGTTTTAAGAATACATGCTGGGAAAAGCGAAATGAGGACATAGACCTTAGTTTTCTACTTTGACTGTAGATCAGAGTTGCTGACCTGAGTCTAAGGATCTCTCTAGATGCACTTTAATTAAATTATCAAAACTAAGTCTGTGACTTACAGAATTTTAAGAATCACTATTCTTCATTAAGTGTGTCAGCGAAATGATAATAGCAAACTCTCATTTCATTTTATGTGATCATCGTTGTTTTTCATGTAAAATGTTTTATCAGAATTGCTAGTTAGGCAGTCTAAACATGATCCTCTGTCACTCACACACATACTCCCGTTAAGATTTAATTAACCTTTTAGGTCTTAGATACTCTGGGATTACAGAAGTAGAAGGCACTATCTTTAAACATACTGCTTGATTTTAAAACAGGACATATATATCACATTAAAGCCTTTAAAAGAAAGGTTCTTCTAATTTTTCTCTTCTAGTCATTGTTAGTTGAATGACTTGAAGCATTAACATTTCTCCATATCTGTTTCCTTAGTTGTAAAATGGATGTTATATCCAGCTCATATAATTGTGAGAATTAAACAAGAATATATATGTTAGCATTATGCTTATACTTAACAGCAAAAAATAATAGTAATAATAGCTGTTATTGATGTAGTTAATTTGGATTATTGCAGGGATAAGGAAAGCAGGAGTATGCAAGATCTAAGGGTGGAATTTAACATAATAGATTAATGTTAGTAAAGGAAACCAGTCTGATTGGGATGGAGAATTTGTATTAGCACAGTGATTTCAAACCATGTCATATATCCCTTAAAAGTGCCTCAGAAATGGACAAGGAGTATTTGGTTGGGAAGGGAAAGGGGAAGGCCGCTATTTTAGCTAGAGTGATTCTTGTTTTCATCAGTTTTCCATATTGAGTATTAGGCTAGAAAAAGAAGGTCAAAAATCCCTGTTTGGTGCTACAAGGCTGTTAGATAGTTCAGGATACAAAAGAGAACCTTTAGTAACCCAAAGTAGGTGCTAAGATGAGTGAAGTTCAAACCTTGCTGTATTTAAGAGCAGTTAATCAGAGGAGTTTTGAGACAAGGTCAGGATTTTATCTGAAGATGATTACTGATTTAAAAACAGAACAGTGTGCTGTGTTAATGAATTTCTTAGAATTGACCATATTTGCAAATGATTGATGAGAGAGTAAAAGAGCCGCAGAATCTGGGAATCTGATTAATCTTGGAACTAAGGTTTCTGCAGAGGCTTCACTGTGGAGATTGAATCTGTAGGAATGATAGACTTGGAAAAGTATGAGTCAGATATTGATATCAGTCAGCTAGGTAGAAATGAATAGTAGGTGTTAGTAGATAATAGCAGCTTATGATTTGAAAAGGTTGTTAAAAATGAGTAGCAAATTTTCCAAGTGTTAAAAAAGTGAAGTAACCCAATAATTAGAAAATGGCAGTACAGAATAAAGGCATTTTCCATGTGATTCCTACCATTTAGTCAAGGCAGGCAATAAAGTATAGGAATGGGCTTTACTTATATTGAAGAGACAGCTAAAGTAGGTGTGAACCAAATTACCCCTGAGGTAAAGAGATATAGGCAAGAAGTACAATAATTTAGAATGAATATTCTTTCTGAAGAGAGGGAGTTCCTTAAAAGGTAATTAAAGAAGCCATAAAAAAAGCTTGACAGAAAGTAGAGAATAAGGAGTCAGGGCTGAGGTTTAGAAATTTGCGTTAAGCATGGAGTATATAGTACATGGAGTATATAGTACAGAGGATTAAGTATATTAGGCAGTAAAAAAAGAAATGATAGGTACATAGAACAAAGAGGTACACAGAAGGAGAACACAGAGGATTTTCTTTTTTCTGTAACTGAGTAAGTTAAAATGGATGTCTAGGCACAGAAATTGATATTACATCTAAAAGTCATTATATTTCCCCTGCGTTTTCAGAGATGGTAAATTTAAGAACTCCCGGAAGCAAGCTATGGTATCCTCTGCATGGAAGTTATTCTCTTATAGCCCTGCTCAGCCATTCTACAATGGCTAGAAATTATGAATTTCTCTGGTAGATTTATGAAATTGCCCCAAGGTAGGAAAAGATAGGAAGACTAAAGGACAAAATAATTCATATCTTAATACCATTCCTTACATGAATGAGAATGGGTACAGTTTGTATAATAATGTATTAAAGACATTCAATAGCATATTTTTTGGACATACCTTAATAACCACTGAAAATACAGATAAGATCTTATATTCACAGACTCTAGAGTATATTGGCTTGGTTGAACATAAGAATATACTGGTTAATTTCTATTTCCTTTCATCCTAATATCTTTAAATATGTTTTATTTAGTGGTGGAGGATGATGAAGATGACTTTCCTACAACACGTTCTGATGGAGACTTTTTGCATAATACCAATGGCAATAAGGAAAAGTGTAAGTAGTACATTTCCCCCCGTCAACTAGATAAAATATACTTTCTAAAGTTATATAATATCTAACTATATAACAAGAATAATTATCGAATTGAACAATATTTTTAAAAGCTGTGGAACTGCTGGAAAGTGAATGTTTCTTCTGGAAGAAGACGTGTAGGTAAAATACACATTCTGACAATAATAATGGCCACTGATTATCTAACAAAGACTTACTCTGAACTCTAGACATTGGCCTGCTTATTTTAGCAGTATTTGGACGAATCAGTTTTTAGAACTAAAAAAGTTTATTTCCTAGGGTAGAGACATTTTAAGGAACTTGAATGTTTCTTTAGAGTGTGTTTCTCTCTAACTTTTTTTTTCTCTCTACTTGATAAACTGGCATTGAAAAGTATATAATCAGTGTTATTAAAGGAAAATTATTGAAATAATTCTGATTTTACAGCATAATTGTGTTTAAACCCAGGAACAAAGCAGTTTATTTCATATACCAGTTTATTAATTGTTGCTCTATTTCGAATGGTTCACTCACTAAATAAAATTCTGAAGGACATCATGCTAAGAGAAATAAGCTAAGGACAAATACCACATGGCATCACTTATATGTGGAGTTTTAAAACAAAACAAAACAAATTTGAAATCTGTGATTAATAATCCGCGCTCCTGTTTTGACGTGTCCTAAGAAGAAGCTGGATTCCTAAAAATTTTTTAAATTACAAGCCTTTGCGGGGAAAAAAATAAATTAATCTAATTGTGCTTATTTTTGCTGAAGTTCTGAAAGAACATGAAAATCTATGGTTGTGGCATATTTTCAAATACTTTTTTAAGACTAATATGAATGGGAAGAATTTTTTATTTTAGAAATCATATGGGAATATTCCATTATTGATACTAAAATTTAATGCTTTTCTCCACCACCTTTTCCTTCTTTTCTCCTCTTATTTCTTATTTTCATCATGGCTCTCTACTTTTTCCTTATAACCTACCCCTCTCCCAATCTTGCAAAGTACTGGCTTCTTATTACAAAGCCGTCCTTATAACTTGGGACCGAAATGTTGAACCTTACTGAGTCATCCAAATTTATATGTCTATATGGAATTAAAGGCTTTTGGGAGGAAGGTTCTTTCAGTTACATTTTAATTTCACAATGAATAATCTGCTTAAATCGAAAAAATACTTTGGATATTGGAAAAATTATTGAAAGAATGGAAATTATTGAAACTCACAAGTCCAACCTTCCATTCCACATTCACTCAATTACTACATCTACATTCACTGAAAGAGAATGGAAGCTTATTTTCTATAGAAATTGAACTGGAAAGTTCTAGATTCAGGAATACCTGGCACAGCAAGAGGTAGGTATATTGGCCTATCAATAAAGTTTTTAAGTGGAAATTTACATACTGATTATTGAAATTTAAGAGTCTCGCTAATTCTGCATATCTCTAAGAACTCTGGTATCCAGGGACTAAATGAAAATTTACATACTGAAAGATGCAGTTTCCAGCTCCCTTCTCTTACCCTGTTTATAGAATACCTATCAACCAGACTTTTTCTGATATAAAATTAGAAGATAACTCTGGAGACACTGAATGGACACAGGTAAAGACCTATAGAGATTTTCAGGAGTCTAGCATGAAAAAGCTGTCTTACTACCAGATTACTGTTTGATGAAGTCCACTAGTAAAAAAGCCCTGCTGGTGCATTTAGTGCTTCCAGTACCTAACCCCTAAATACGAACAGTTAGCTGGATCTCCATCCTGTGTGTTCAGAAGGACTTATCCACCAGGTTTTTTCTGCCTCTGAGTATGTGTATCACATGGTTATTTGGAGAACTTCATGTGTGGAAAGAAAAAACTTACCACAGAAACTACAGGGATTCTCCCTTAGGTTGCCTGCTATTCAAAATAATGTGTTTGAGAATCTTAATGAAACGAAGGGATTACAGATCTCTCGGCTTCTGTCAGCATTTGTTTTTATTCTTGACATGCTGATGTTAGCTTATAGGTTCCTTGATTTTCTAAGTGTTAGTACCTTTAAAAGATGGTTTAAATGTGTAAAGTCAGAGGTCAACTGAAAGAACAATAAATCTGAGTATTAATTTTTGGAGCCTAAATACTTACAAATCTAGATTTATAGATTAGTTTATAATTTCTTCCATTTCTGTCCTTCATATGCATGGGTACTTTCACATATTTTAACTTCCTTTTACTACAATGTATCATTTTCCCAGAGGAAACTAAGGCATGTTACCTTGTCTCTGTAAGATGATTTTTCCCTTGTTTTCACTTGAGACATTTATATAAGTGTGTTCATCTAAATTTATCAAGTAATTTAGGGTTTTGCTTAAGTTTTTCCATCAAGGTTAACATAATTTTACAATATAAGGTATAAGAAACTTGGAGCAAAAATCAAAGTAACCACTACTTAGAGAAGCCCATTGAGTGACAAATTTCGATGATTTCTTGTCTTCATGACTTTCATTTCCTAACAAATGTAATATGAGAGAAATTTATTTCAGTGGCCTTATGTATGAGACACTAAATAACATTGAAAATATCAACTATTGGAAAGCTCAAAATTCTGTTGCATAACCCCTGTATCATTGTGAAAAGGATTTCAAGTGGTTGCTTCTAAAAGTAGGAAGTGCAGCTGAAGAAGTATATTTCTAGAATTTTTTCAGACATTTCATGTTGCTCTTTTATACTGACTCAGGTATATAAATTAGCAAATATTTAGCAGGGAGGACCCCATTATTATAGTTGTAAACATTTTCTCAGGACACCAATGACTCTTAATTTCTAAGTTGGTTATTAATAAAAAAAAAATAGTTTAAAATAAAACCACAATCTTGGTAACGAGTGATAGAAAAGATAGAAGTTAAAATGATAGAAAGGATTTTCCGAAAATAAAAATGTTTTTAAAGCTTTATTGAGATATAATTAAAATACAACAAACTGCACATATTTAAGTGTACAAGTTGGTTAAGTGTTGAAGTTATCATGATGTTATTACCACCATCAAGATCATTACCACGTTCATCACCCTCAAAAGTTTTATCTAACCCCTTTGTCATCCCTTCCTTCTCCTTCCCAAGCAACCACTGGTCTCTTTTCTGTCACTATAGATTAGCTTGCATTTTCTAAAATCTAATATAAATGGTCTTAAACAGTTTGTCGGATTTTTGGCCTGGTTTCTTTCTTAGTTTAAGATTCATCATTGTTGTCATATGTATCAGTATTTGATTTCATTGCTGGGTAGTATTCCCTTGTGTTGATATTCCACAATTTGTGTTTCTACTTATCTGTTGGTGTACATTTAGTTTGTTTACAGTTTTTGGCTATTACAGTTAATGCCACTGTGAACATTTATGGACATGAATTTTATTTCTTTGGGGTAAATACTTAGAAGTCTAATGACTAAATCATATGGTAGGGGTATTTTTAACTTTTTAAAAAACTGCCAAACTGTATTTCACTAGCCATATATGAGAGTCTCAGTTTTTCCAAATCCTAGCCAACACTTGGCATGGTCAGTCTTTTTAAATTTTAACCTTCTGATAGATGTGTAATGGTATCTCACTATGGTTTTTAACTTGCATTTCCCTAGTAGCTAGTGGTATTGACTATCTTTGCCTGTGCTTATTTACCATCCATATCTCTTTGGTGAAATGTGTATTCAAATCTTTTGTCCGTTTTTTTGTATTGGTTTACGTATTTTCTTATTGAGTTTAGAGATTACTGTATATTCTATATTGTACCATAGAATACACCAATATTCTATATTAATATATCATATTAAATATATATAGGGTACAAATCCTTTATCAGATATATGCTTTACAAAGATTTTTCTCCCAGTCTGTGATTTGTCTCTTTACTCTCTTTAAAAAAAATTTTTTAATAGAAATTATATATATTTAAGGTATATAACATGATTTGGTATACATAGTAAAATGATTACTGTGGTCAAACTAATTAACATCATCTCACGTAGTTACCATTTTTGTATGTGTTAAGAACACCTAAAATCTATCTTAGCAAATTTTTAGTATTCAGTACAATATTATTAACTGTAGACACTATGCTGTATGTTGATAGATCTCTAGACTTATTTATTCCACATAACTGCAGCTTTCTCTTAACCATGTCTTCAGGAGCAGAAATTTTAAATTTTGATGAAGTACAGTTTACCAATTTGTTCTTTTATGGGTTTTACCTTTGTCCTCGTAGCTACATATGAGTTTGTAAAGTGGAAAGTGTCATTATTTAATTTATAAGAGTTCTATTACAGTAGTTTATTACTAGCTAATAATATAAGATACATTGTGTTCTCTTGTTTGCATCTGGTGAGCTTTAAGATATTTTTATTTCATTCAAAGGCTAACTCTAATATTATAAAATATAAACATAAGAACTATTGTGTGCATTGGTATTGAACTTGAATTTGGACATTTAAAATTTTTATATTGCTTTATTCAATTCTGCATTTCATTTTTACATATTTTTTAAATTCTACGTTTCTCAAAATGTAACATAGTTCTTGCCATAATTAGGTCCTGCCCCAAGCTTGTCAGAATGTTATTGTTAAAGTATTACTCCTCCTGCCACTTTATTCACTGGGTGCAGCAGAGCAAATAGATTTCAGGAAATCGAATCCAGGAAAAAGACTTGAAAGTACATATACTGCCACAAGCTTCTTTGCTCATAGAATATGGATGGAAATTTTTAAATGTTGGCCAACAAAAGAGAAATTATATTCTGAAAGCTTGCTCTGACTTGTTAGTTCTCTAAACATTTTCTAATTTTAAGTTGTGATAATAGACTCACATGTGTGTAATTATTTCTTTATTAGAAAGATTTTTAGTGGATAACTTTCTTTTTCAGTATTTCCACAGGTAACACCAAAAGGAATTAATGGTATAGATTTTAAAGGGGAGGCAATAACTTTTAAAGCAACTACTGCTGGAATCCTTGCTACACTTTCTCATTGTATTGAACTAATGGTAAAACGTGAGGACAGCTGGCAAAAGAGACTGGATAAGGTAAGACTAGTTTAAAAAAAAAAAAAATCAGATTTTTATGTAAGTTTTATATATGGATTGAACATTAAACCAAATTAACTCTTTAGGGAAAAATCCATTGGGATTGATATAAGTAGCCAGTGGTACCACTCCTCTGAAACTGGGGACTTAAACTCATTTTCCTGAGAATCACCAGTTAGATATTCAGTTAGTGCACAATAGGCATTCTTGATAGGATTTTAGTATAACGATTTTTGTAATGATAATAGTAATGCTTTGGAATAGAAGTGATGAGCCATATAACATTATCCAGCTTTATTATATGATATACGAAACTGCATTTAAGTTATATGAATTACCTTAAACACTAATTTATGTAGTGAAACTTTAACTTATTGCATTCATAGCCATTTTTTCAAGGTCACTGTGATATTACTCAACATACATTATGTTGTTCATCAAACATTTGCTTCTTGTTCACCTTTTTTTGACCTTTATTTAAACTGCCACACTGATAATAACACTACAATATGAATCTTTAGTCTCTAATATGAAGTATGAGTTAGTTAATTTATTTAGTAGGGGAACTTCTGTTTATAATTCAATGTCAGTAAAATAGTAAAATGTTAGAACCGAAACATACTTTAGTTTAATTCTAGTCCAGTGCCTTCATTTTATGGAAGAAGGAACTAAGGCCCAGTGACGTGTCCAGAAGTGTTAAGTAGCAGAGTTAGAAGAATTTTAATCTCTTCAATATTTCAGCTCTGGATACTAGGTCAGACCTCAGTACGAATTTTCTCATTCATCAGTGAGTCATATTGTTTATAGTATTTGAAGGTCTTAGCAATCCGAGCAAGATGCTAAGGAAAGCAATGTCATCACTGGTTTAATGGCAAAATAGCCACAGGATTTGAATAGCACCAATGTTTTTAAGAAAATCTCTATGTTTAGAAGAAAAGAGAATTGTTCAGAATTCTCACATGCAAGTAACAATAAGCCACATTGACTGACAATATGTGTTCTTTAAAAATAGGAAATGAAAACATTTATTTAAGGTATAAACATTTCATTTTAATTCTGGTGGAGTCGAACTCTTCTATATTCAAAGATTTCAACTCTATACCAGTGTATATCATTGAATTTCTAGAAGATACCCCATACACAAAAAATAATAATATATTGAGAAAACAAGACAGCCTCTTAAATCATAGACTAATGATTCAAGAGAATCATTCAACTCATTCCAACTACCTCTTTAAAACATTTTATCTTTAGTCTTTTTATCTTTCACTAAGGGTTCATCAGTCGTATCTCACCACACTGCCTAAAAATATTCTATTTATTTAAGATGTTTGCTTACATTAATAGACTTACATATGTGCAATTAATAGACTCACATACTTTTTCACTTTCCCCTAAGTGTTTTTAATAATACTGCTGTGCTGTGTGTTTTTGTTTTGTTCATTTTTTTAAATTAAGGTATATTAATACATACAGTGAAGTATACCAATCTTAAGTGTACTGCTTGATGGTTTTGTGCATTTATATACACTTCTGTCACCACCCTTCAGATCAAGATATTTAACTTTTATAGCACCCCAGTACAATTGTTGATAGCTTTAGTGGTTATTGGCAAACAATTTTCTAAAGTGGTTATATCAGTTAAAACTACCAGCAATTGATGGAATTCCACTTGTTCTTCATCCTTGGTCGATGTTCTTCATCAACACTTGGTATTGTCAGTTTTTTGTGGGCATTATTGTTTTTTAATTTTTAGCCAATCTGCTGGATATGTAGGCCCATTTTTTCTTGAGTATACAAAAAGCACTTAATCTTTGGATCTAATAACCTAATTCATTGATTTGTACTAGCTTCATTTCAAACAGAGTATTTGGAAGTATTGAGCTTTGTGTGATTTCAGTGTGGAATTTTTAGCCCATAAGCATTTGAGGTAAGGCATTTGACTAAAGGCATTAAGTTCTTTACAAGCTTGTTGGATTTCAGTATCAAATTTGACACAATGCAGCCTATTGTTATAGAAATAAGTTTGAGATCGGTGCCAGCACCAGCCTTTTTCTTTTTAGTGTTGACCTGGGTCTTTTAACTTTTTAGAGCTACAGGCTGTATCTATAAAAGGAGAGAGTTAAAGTAGAAATCTAAGCTCTTTTTCTGCTCTAAAATAGATTTATCCAGCAGTGGGAAAGTACAAGAAATATTTCTATCTTGGAATATAGTTTAGCATTCGTTCATTCTACTTATTGAGTTATTTTTTTATTAGCATCTATTACATTTTTTTCTTTATAACAAAATAAATATTGCTTTAATTGGGGAGAAACAAACGCATGAATATATTGTAGACATTTCTCTGGTACTAATTTATCTTTTTTAATGTAGATAATTTTGGCAGTTAATCTATTTAAATACATAACTTACCTTTTAGGTGATCTTCGAGGTGATTTAAATGGTAGCTTGTGTATAATATATAGCCCAGAGAAAAGTGTTTTCTTTGGCAGATTAATATTCATTTTTCATAAAAGTGAAGTTATTATTTGGCCAAATCCTAAAATTCTGGTAAAATGCAGAGAAAATCCCCACTTCAAATGATAAAATTTTCATTTGCTTTTTTTAAAAAATAGGAAATCGAGAAAAGAAGAAGGATAGAGGAAGCATACAAAAATGCCATGACAGAACTTAAGAAAAAATCCCACTTTGGAGGACCAGATTATGAGGTATGAAGTTACATTTTGATTTTAGAATGAGAAATATATAGGCCATATCTATAACAAAAGTGATTAATTTTTAAATAATACTTTTGTAACTTTTCAATAGTCTAAATATATAATTTGTTCTTCAGTGTTTATTTTAATTAAATGTGTATTCCATAATATATAAATACTAGGCTTACTCTGAAATATATATTTTTTTATTGCCTCCAAAGTTTAATATAGGCTTTAAAAGTCTCATTATTAGGCCTATCCACTTTATGGTACAAGTTTTTATCTCCCCTGTCAGGATGATAATTTTTAATGTCATAATTCATTTTTTTTTAATAAAAGCAACTTGCAGAGGAAAAACCTGAGTACTTTATATAGACAAAAAATTTTAGTCTGTGCTGTGTACTGTGAGCTCTTATCTATAGCAAAGCATGAACTGTTCTGATTGCTTTGCCTTTATGTTTGAAAATATGTGAAACTTTTTTCCCTTTTATTTACTTATTAAGCAGTTAATAAAATGTTCCTCTCCATATACACACATATATTAAAATTTTATAAGCTATTATTTCTATCATATTTCTTTAGAGAAAAAAGTGCAAGACATATATCTGGTAATTGTCATTATCATTATTGATATTCCTGAAATGAGCATTTTTTAAATGGAATGGCAAGGAGTATCTCTGAGAGAGAAGTAGGATGATAAAATAATTATAGTTAGATTATATTTAAGAAAATAGAAGAACAATTTCTTGCCATTTTTGTTCTAGAAATGAAAAAAAAGCTGTTGTTGACTGAGTATTTTTTTATGTTGGAATTGATGATTTCCAACTATGGAAATTCACAATAATTTAAATATTTTAAAATTATTAAGCTGTCAACTTGTTCCTTCTATAATGTATAAAAATTATATACTTAGCAATCCTCTAAGGCTTTAGAAAACTAGATTACTTAAATATAAGCTATTTTAATTTTTATTCTGAAGCTAAGTAGATTATTTTGCCATTTTAGGTTTGGGGGAACTATCAGCTTTAAAAAATTACCTTATTTTTTCATATTATAAATAAAATAAATGTTTATTATAGGAAGATTATAGAAAATACTAAAAAAGCCCATGTTTTTAATTTAACTTAATTAAATTAAATTAAATTGGTATATGGTACCAATTTAATTATATGATATCAATTTAATTAAATTGGTATATGGTACCAATTTATCTTCTACCAGCAATATATAAGTACAAATGTATACTTATCTCTACTTCCGTCAACACAGATATTTTAGAAGACTAAGAGTAGAGTGGAGAGTGGAGGGGCCTTGTGCTAGGTATATGTGTTTACTAGTTTTAAATCCCCCCCCCAAAAAAATTGTTTTATTTATTGATGTGATTTAGGCTTTCTTTAAAAAATATTTATTGATCATTTGTTGTCTTTAATGACTCACTTATACATGTCCCTTGACATTTTTCTTATTATTAAGATTTGCTTTTTTTTTTTTCTCTTTATTGATTTAGATGTGTAGGATTGGCTTTTCATTTTTCAATTATTTCATTCCTTTTGTAGTATTTAAAAAGTGTTTTTGTTTATTTTTATACTTTCATATAATTAATCCCTTTTTATATACTTACCTTTACATTTGGTATCATGCTTAAAAAAATATTCTCTATTTCAAATAATTATTTGTATTTTCTGGTTTTTTAAAAAAACTTTAATAGTCTCTTCAAAATATATTGTTGGTATATCTAGATTTTTAAGAATTAAGATATAACATAGGACTTTTTTATTCCAATGGTGTTGTTGACTAAACCATATTTTTTCACTCATTCGAAATGTACCCACCCTCTTTTAATGAAGAAAATGATTAAGGGTACTTCAACCTTTTTCTTACCAAATCCTTGTGGTATCGAGTTAAATATACAATTCTTAAAGTAGGGCCAGATTTTACACCTTTTTTCTCTTCCTTTTAGAATTTTGAACCATCCATATTTTCTTGTGTCAGCACTACACCTGCATGGATTTTAGACATTAATTCAAATATGACTTTATAGGTTCTCATCAAACATTCATGATATTCTAATTATTAAACAAATTTTAAATATTTCTGTCATCTGTAGCCTCAGAAATTAATTTATAATCTTAAATTCATTTCTTAAGACTTCTTATACTGCAGGGTACTATGCTAAGCATGAGGGATATTGGAGGGAACAAGGCAGACAAGGATCCTGCCTAGGCCCACCTTAATGTATACTAATGGGAATATAGACTAGATAACAGGCAAATAGAATAATGTACCTTATAAAACACATTTAACACCGAAAGGGATGGCTTCCCAAAGGAAACAACATCTTAGCTGAAACCTTAAGAATGAATAGGTTGAGTAGATTTTAACCAGGTGAATAGCCTAGAAAGAAAGTTGCTGGGGGATTGGGATGGGCAGGGGGCTCAGAAAAAAAAAACAAAAACAAAAACAAAAAACATTTAGAGACCAGAAGCAGGAGAGCATTATAGATCCTTAGAAATAGCTTTTAAGCAAATGAAGTTTTCAGATTTTACAGTTTAGAAAAATCATTCTGCTTCTTGCAGTGAGGAGAATGTGTTGAAGTTGACAGTTGTGACAGGGGTTTGGAGACTTTTTCAGTATTAGAGGTGAGACTTGAAGATAGCCTAAATTAGGATAGGACAGTAGGAATCGACATGGACAAATTAGGTATTTGGAAAGTATAATTGAAGGGTATGATGATTGAAGGAAGGAAAAGGGAGAAGTCCAAGAACAGGCCCAGGTTTCTGCCTTCATCAGATTGGTGTGAAGTTAGAGAAAGAACAGGTTTTAGACATCTTGCATGTGATTTGAAGCATTCACCTGAGGAGGTCTTATATATATTATTAGATGTAAAGATCTTAGGAGAGGGATGGACAGACTGTGAATTTGGGAATCATCAGATGATGACTGAAGCTTTAGAAATGAAGAAGAATGCTGTGGGGAGAGCAAGTGTAGAACCTTAAAGAACACCCACATTTAAGGGGTAAGCAGGGGAGGATGAGCCTGCACAGGAACCCAAAGAAGAGTGCTTATTTAGTAGAGATGAACTTGGAAATGAGGAATCCAAGGATAAAGATCTCTTCAAAGAATCATTAGAAATGTTCCCAGTAGGGCAAGTAAGATCGAGACTGTGGAGTGTCCTGTAGATTTAGCAATAAATAGCTTTTTTCCTTGTTAAGCGTGATGAGATAAAGGTTTGTTTTTTTTTTAAGTTGTTTTTTAATAAAGGCAATTTCATTGCAATTACTTTAGTTCTCTGTCAAATTTTCCATCAAAGGAAAAATGTACTTGTCTTACTTGCCCATTTCATGTCATACTAGAATTTTTAATTTTTTTAAATTAAATTTACTGGGGTGACATTGGTTAATAACATTAGATAAATTTCAAGTGTACAGTTCTATAATACATCATCTGTATATTGCATAGTATGCTTACCACCTGAAAGTAGAATTTTTTAATGCTATATTTCTCAATTAGTAGATGGAGACTCTGACGTGATTGCATAGGTTAAATGAGTATTATAATTTTTAAAAGTATAGATGTGATTGTGATCAATACAGTTTTAAAAATCATTAGAAAATATGTTTGAGCTCAGAGTAGGTTTTGACTATTTTGTATAAGAGACCAAAGTGATACCGCTGTCATTTGAGTGTCTTTGAAATGTTTTAACTTTAAAAACAGAATCCCACAGAATAGAGGCCTCCGAATGTTGTTACTGCTCTTTTTTATGATCTAGCTAGGTATTAGATAGTTATATTCACTTAACGATAATTTATAGAGATATATAGTATTTTGTATGTATGTCATAGTTGAATAAAAAGTTTTTGTTTTTTTTAAATGAGTTGTGAGGAAGTCCTCATAACTTAAAAAAAAACTGTTGCAAGATTTCAAGATTTCTCATTTATCTGTGCCAAATGACAGGCATTACACTGTAGTTCCCATCACCCTTCCTTCCTGTATGACCCCAAGTTAATGATGGGATGGGACGATGTTGCTGCTTTTTCATGAAGTAGTGGTGACTTGGGATTATCAGTCTAAATGGAAAGATTCCAGACAGACCAGCAATCATTCATATGTCATTTTATGTATTTAAAAATTTAGGGAAACTTAAACCCAAGCCTACCTTTTCAGCCTCCACTTTACCATAACATGAAGCTGTTATTCAGCTTAGTCACTTATTTTTTTCATCACAGCAGGAGCATACTTGCTTGTTTTCATTTTGCTATTGTTATTTATATTTTTCTGATACAACTGATGTTTCACTTGCATGAGAATCAATTGGAGGACTTATAAACATGCAAATGCCTGCTCCATCCAATGCCTACTAAAAAGTAATTTCTGTGTATGGGGGCCTGGGAATTTTTGTTTTAACAATTTCCCCAGGTGATCGAGAACCTTGCTCTTCCATCTAACCAGGCTTTCAACTTTTCTTTCTCCATAAATTGTCTTTGCTTGGGAAGTGTCAGTTCAACTTTTCTTTCTCCATAAATTGTCTTTGCTTGGGAAGATCCCCTTCAGAACTCCTTTCTGCACTTATTACTATAGATCGTATACAACTTTGTACTTACTTTCTACAATTTTATATGGTTTCTGTTCATAAGTTCTCAAGTTACAAGTACTCAACCCTACCACAAAAGCAGGCATAGATAATACATAAATGGATGAGCATGATTGTATTCCAGTAAAACTTTATCTTCATTTTATGTAATTCTCACATGTCAAAAGTGTTATTCTTTTTTTTCCCAACCATTTAAAAATGAAATTCTTAGCTTAAAGGCCATACAAAAGTAGGCCATGGACTGGATTTGGCCCATGGGCCATAGTTCTAGATTGTTGCCCTAACACAGTGTCGGTCAATATACAGTAAGTGTATAGGTCCTGAGTGAATGAATTGTTATACCCATGATTTTGCACAGAGCATGTGTTGCACATCTTTTTTATAATATGATCTAATGTACTCACTGGTTCATAAATATTTGTTGAGTCGCTTTTCACCTTTCCTCAAGTTAATGCCAGGGTTATCTGTGTTTTCCATTTTCTTAAATGAACTGCGTTTTTTTTTTTTTCTGTTTTCAAATAGGAAGGCCCAAATAGTCTGATTAATGAAGAAGAGTTCTTTGATGCTGTTGAAGCTGCTCTTGACAGACAAGATAAAATAGAAGAACAGGTATAACTGTTATTAAAAATTCTAAAACTAGGTATTCCTTGATATGTTATTTTATATGAAAAGAATTTGAAAATCGTTAAACCGATAAACTAGACAATGAACTGTATGTCTATACTGAATCACAAATGTAGACAAATCTTTGTCACTTCCTTCATCGAGTAATTTCCAAGCAATAGAAAGACCAATGAATGATACTTTAAAGGAAACATGCATAATTAACACAAAATTAAATGAAAATATTCTGCCTGTTCCCTTTGAAGTTTCCAACTTTATCTTTCTATTAATATAAAGCATATATTTACTTGGAATGAAACTGTCTCTTAGATTTTCTCTTTACCACCAAGCACCATATAAATTCGAAAGGAAAATGACCAAGAATTTATTTTTCTTCTAAATTACTATTATTCCATTTTTATTATCTCCTTTATTGCTTTCACTACCTTCACCTTCAATTACTTTCTCACTTTTAATTCTGCTCAGTATTTTATCACCATTAAATTTACATCAGTTATACCTAGCTTCTGTGGAAATTGAAGGAAAGCATTTCTTAAACCTTTAACTTTGATTTCAAGATTAATTTGATCTTTTGCCTTCAATGCAGTTACCACATATTACCACTAGAGGGTACTTAAGGATGAATTTCAGTTTTCCCAGGACTTTAAGCATCTTGCAGATAAACGTGTATCAGTTTTATACTACAGATTAATTTGCATTAAAAAAAGTTGACATGTTCATTCTCTATCATTAGTAAGTCAGTCATGGCCGTTATGCCCATTTACTGGCTTATCTACCTGAGGATAAATCAACTGCAATAGTGACTAATTTTCTCGTTCATTTTTCATTTTTTTCTTCTAAATCAGTAATAAAAAGTTCATGTCACATTAATTTATAAAGCTTTTTGCTCATTTTTTATACCTGAAAGATACTACATAGCACTCAGTAAGAGCAGGAATTTTCAGTTCCTAAATGAGCTCTAATTTTGGATGCCAAAAGTATTACCAGAAGTAGCATCATCATGTTTGTTTTTTTAAGGTTTTTTTTTTTTTTTTTTTTTTAATATATATGTTGTTATGGGAAGACTAGTGAACTGTGAGGTCAAGACAACTTTGATTTTTTAAAATTTATTTATTTAAATTAGTTTCAAGTATACAGTACATTGGTTAGACATCTATATTGTTCATAAAATGATTCCCCCAATTGCTCTTTCCCTCCCCTGGCCCTCCACTTAGCCACCATATTAATGTTAACTGCATTCCCTGTACTGTGCTCCCTATCCTTGTGCCCAGCTATCAACTACTAATCCTTCACCCCATTCTCCCAGTCCCCCAACCCCATTCCCCTCTGTCTGCCACCAAATTGTCCACTTTATTTGTGAGTCTGTTTTTGATTAGTTTGTTCTTTTTGTTCCTTTGATTCCACGTGTAAGTGAAATCATATGGTATTTATCTTTCTCTGTCTGACTTATTTCACTCAGCATAATAACCTCTAGGTCCGTCCATGTCATTGAAAATGGTAGGATTTCATTTTTTAATGGCCGAGTAATATTCCATTGTATGTATGAACCATGTTGGTACAGCCGCTATGGTACAGAGGTTTCTCAGAAAATTAAAAATGTATATACCTTTTCACCCAGCAATGGCACTTCTGAGTATTTATTGAAATAGAACCAAAACAATAATTCATAAAAATCTATGCACTCCAATATTTGTGGCAGCACAATTTACAATAGCCAAGATATGGAAGCAACCTAAATGCCCATCAACAGACGATTGGATAAAGACAGCTTTATTCTTATTCTTAGTTATACTGGTGACTATGTACCTGTAAACATATTACTTAAATTCTCTGGGCCTTGGTTTTCTAATCTGTGAAACAAAGAGTTAGACAAGATGATTCAAATCATCCATTCTGGCTCTAAAATGCTGCTTTCCTAAATATCAACACAGTGGTTGAGTTGAAATGGAAGAAAATCAATGAAAACTTCTATAAGCTTTAGAAAAAAAAAATATTTATGGAGCTATTAACTCATTTAATTTCAGTCTATTTTTGACACTTTGGTAGATATTCTACAAAACAAGTTGTTAAACAGGCCATGATTTTCCTTGCCTAATAACTAGGCATGCCAGTATGACAAAGATGATTACAATGTGTCAATGCTGTAGAGGTAGTAAGCTTCAGTAATCCATGAAATCAGTTCCAAAGGTTCAGATCAATTCCCTCATTGTATGCAGTAGATATTGCATAGGGCTTTCAACAATTCAGCCACTATATAGGTATTCTTTAGTGACATATTGAGTTTACATTATTTGTTTTACATTATTTGCCAACAAAAGGAAAGATATGTGCAATAAAGTGGTGAGTGAGAAATGAGATCTTTGCAGTTATGTGCACATAGTGTTGAATAGAAATTAGCAGTTGTCTTCTTCATAGTTAGAAAGATATACATATGTTTTTTGGAACATAACGGACACAGTGATATTGGTTCAAATGATACAGCCGTGCAGGTCTCAGATGAAGTAGAACAATTGGAATAATTTGGCCAGAGTTTGGATAAGAAAATCAGCAGTGTTAAGATTGATTCATGGTAATGATGTCATGCTGGTATTGAGAGTCTGACTGGAAGCAAAATCAAAAAACTAATCCCTGGTCTAAGGTAGTAGCTGTGGACTCCAAAAGAAGAGATTGAATTGGAATACATAAAGTAAGTGTCAGGATTTGGCAAGGCTTGTATCTTTAGATTAGTTTCATAATTCAAATTTTTATAAATACTGAAGTGTTCAATAATTAAATGTTGGTAGTTCCAGATTATGTTATCTATTCTTTAGCTGCGAAATACACTTAAAAACCTTCCCATTCTAACATTATATGTTTTCTTAGTCACAGAGTGAAAAGGTCAGGTTACATTGGCCTACATCCATGCCATCTGGAGATGCCTTTTCTTCTGTGGGGACTCATAGATTTGTTCAAAAGGTAAGCTAATATTAGAGTTTACTGACGTATATGTTGTTTTGTTCTTCACTGTTGATTAGAACTGTTTTTTGATAAGTTTTCTCCCTTTTCTTGAATTCGAGTAATGAGATTTTTTGATATTATATGTTTCCTTCCATATACATCTTCCAAAACAAAAATCTTCCTCTGAACATAATTTCTTTCTTTCTTATTTAAGGGGAAAAGAGGTTTGGGGGTGGATAGGGAGTAACTAGTCCAAAATAGTTAACCAGAAGCATAGCCAGTTATATTAAATTTCTCTTTTCTTTGGGTTAAGTTGTATTATTTTATATTATTAGAATTACTGCATTCTTCTTAGAAAGATTTTGGAGCATAACACATAATAGGTACATGAAGTCAGCACTTGTTGCTGAGCTTGTTTCATATAGTGCTTTGTTCTCTCTTTCTTTATCTTGTGTTTGGAAGTTGGTACTGAATGCTCTGTTGTGCCTTTGTTCTGATTACTTGGTTTTTTCTTTGTCTGTCTCTGGTAGCCCTATAGTCGCTCTTCCTCCATGTCTTCCATTGATCTAGTCAGTGCCTCTGACGATGTTCACAGATTCAGCTCCCAGGTACTGTATGAATGTATAGAGTGGACTTGAGTCTTTCTGTGCTGTATTTCAGTCTGCTTTCCCAGTTCCTAGAAATCTTTTGGTTAGGCCACTTGTTTTGGTTTTGAATTTTAAATAGTAACAATAAGCACTAAAAAGGCCTTCATTATCTACTAAACAGTTCCTCTATCAGGCTTGCACATGCCTTTTGTATCCTCTACTTTGAATAGCTTAGAATTTTACTATATAGGAGGAACTCCCGAAAGACTTCAGATCAAATTGAAATAAGTCAAAGGTATCTGGTTTTAAAATATCATGTAATATCTATTTCTTCAGATAGGATTCAGCATTTTATTTCACATTTATATTAATATATACAGGATATGTTATAGCATAAAAGCAGGCGTCAACAGTCTCACTTCTAATCTAATTTAAATATAATTATATTCAACAGGAAAATAATTTTTTATTTTATTTTTTATTTTTATTTTCAATTATAGTTGAAATTCAGTATTATATTAGTTTCAGGTGAGCAGGAAATACTTTTTAAATAATTTTTCTCTCATTACCATTATAATGTTGAGTACTGTTGAACAGATTGTACTTTTCTTATGCACATTATCTTTGGATATTATAAATTAATATTCCTGTTCATATGCTAAATTTATGAAAATTGGTTTTAATTGGTTAGTTGGCATCATTGTAAGGGTTTAGGAATTTATGACAGGAAACTGGATGCTTATAGTCTCTTCCCTCAATAAAATCATTGGAGGAATATTTTTTAGCATCAACATTAGTTGGAAAAAAAATTTTTCTATCTTCACATCTTTACAATTCAGCTTTGTGTCTATGTAATGATTACAGTTTATTGCATTACATTATGTTATCTTAACCCAAATTCCCAAATTATTGAGTTTAAATCCTGTTTAGCTGCATGATATTGGACAACTTTCCTAACTCTTTTATACTTCACTTCTGTGATTTAGCTAGGACTCTGATCTACCTAGGGCCGGGCATGTAATAAGTGCTTAGTAAGTGAGCTTTTATTAACATTATAATAACATAATTTCTTCGAGCTAATCAAAATGATCTGTGTCATTTTTTTCCTCAATATTCAAATAAATTTTTAAAAGTCATAATTTAAAACATTTTATTAGTTTACACATATGAATAAAATTTACATTCATTTTTAACTATACAGTAAAGAAGAAAATAAGAATCAAATTGTTTTTCTGATTTTTGCAGCTTTTTTCTCCTTAAATGTTTTTGAGAAATAGATGAATTAACCTTTTAGAAATCACATGTAGCCAAACTTATTACAGTATTTCTTACCTTTTGCACATCCATCTGTACATGCTTTTTAAAAAATGACTCATATTCACAATAAATTACTGACTAAACTTGATAATACTGGGAGACTTTGGTTTATCCTGCCAAGTTCTACCTTGCATTAAAATAGTAAAATAAACTAAAATCCGTCAGTACTGGTCACCATTTTCTCTTAAAATATAGGAACACATAGTCTATAAAGGAAAGAAAATGTAATGAGAGCAAAAAAAGAATATAAGCCACTAATAGGTGCATAAGAATTAGGACTTCAGAACCCAGACCTGTGCCCTAGCTGTAGATCTATAGAAGACTGAAAGCCTTCAAGTACAGATGAATATATCACTGAGAAGCAGGTGCCCAGATTTCTACAAGTCTTTTGCCAAGTCATAGCTTACTTCTTTACCTAATTTTTTGTGTAACTCATGTATATAAGTTGAGAAATTCTTTGCGGTGGGTTTTTCCCTAAGATATGATGCTCATGATCAGATGCTGTTTTAGCTTTAGATTATTAAACTGTGTTATATGCCAGATATTTGGTGTCATTAGCAGACTTGGGCTCTGGCATTTAACTGTTGATTCTTTTGTCTTTGACATCTGTATACAAGTTTTGGCTCCTGACTGCTTTGTTCTTGTTGAAATCATGTTCATAATCCTAATTAGGTAAGATAATTAAACAGAATTGAGAGATGCCCTGAAAATAACTTCAAATAAAATAAGTGAATTTATTAGGAAATTAGTGGCAAATCATGAATCTGTCTGATGGGCAGATAATGGGAATGCAGTAGCTCTAAATCAAAGTGTACAGAAAGTAGAAAGGACTTGAATTTATGAATGAATCTTTTTGTCACATTTATTGGCATAACACAGTTACCATCTAAAGATGTCACCGTAAAAGTCAGAGGGAAAAAAAATCCACTGTTGGGGGGAAAAAAAAATCAAAGGGTTGGCAATAAATCTGTGATTTAATCTATGATGAGCATCATTGTAAAAACAATTCTTTGTAAAGTTCTTTCTGACTTTATGTCCATAGTAACACATTGTTGTGGTAATTATTTATTTCATCCTTCCTTTTTTTATTGTACAGTAATACATGCTATTTAAAGCAGAACTAGAAAGTAAATAAAATTAAAATACTACATCACTATTAGTATTCTCATACATATAAAAAATCATATTGATAAATACACACACTTTAATTGTTTTTTCCTACCAAAGTAGCTAATTCTATATATACTAATTTGTAACCAGCTTTTTAAAAAACAT